>NC_089198.1:3377310-3389810 GCF_963930695.1 Labrus bergylta | reverse complement strand
GGACTGTTCTACTTTGATAACTTAGCGTTTGCTAACCCGTTGTTCCTCCCAGCTTCACCCCCTCTTACAAAACGTAGGCCTAATGGTCACGTGTCAGCCAAAAGGTTCCAAAAGAAAGCTGACAAACCAATGAGTAACTGTCATTGTGTATCTTGCATCATTTTTGTTTCAGCTCAATCTGGCTGTCCATTCGTTTAGGACAGATCTGACAGACCAGCAGGTTTTAGCCTTCAGTGTTCACGTCATTGAGAATGCTTTCCACACACCAACCAACTCCCCCCCCCCCCCCTCGTGGTGACAATCGATTCAGCCGAGCCACGGATCAGAGAGCGAGCTCACCACAGCCTCCCGTATTGATTGGAACCCCCTCGACCAGTTCTCAAGTCAATTCAGTGTTGCCCTATAAGAAACAAGTTGCCCACGCAGTAATCATAGATCAGAGAAATATGTATTGCCTGGTAATATCAGGGTTAGAGAGCATCTCCGAGAACCAGAGGCTCAGAATACTCAGCTGTACTGCAATATGATAGGACTCCTTGAAAGCATCAACAAACCGGTCTCCGAGTCTCAGCGAACAGCCCCCAGAGATAAATATAGTCATGTTCATTGTATACACTCAGACATTTTTCATTCATAATTATTATTTTTTTAAATGTGGACCCTTCCCTCTCTAACCGTTAGCCCTGCTACCAAGTGGGGGACAAAATATGGCCCCGCCCACTCAGGGATGCTGTTTATAAGGGCAACCAACAATAACCAAACCAAACAATAACTGGGATTGGTTAATGGATTGATGCTAAAACAACAGATGCTTCTTTTTTTTATTTTGTTTAGGCTCAGGTTTGGGATTTAGTGATCAATTATTTCTGAAGTAATGACTATAGGAGTCCTGTCTGTAGTGCTAAAGAAGTATATCATTAAATACAGCCGATTATAAGGCTGTGAAACCTTTCCTTTGACAGTTTAAAGTTCCTCTCTTCAAACACTCACAAATACAGAAACATGGCTCAGACAGGCCTGAATATGACACTTAATGCCTCTACATTTCCCCGTCTCTTCTGAGTCACTGAGCTGAGTAATTGTCGAGCTGTCAGACTCGTTTACATACCGAGAACATTTCTCGGGAACACGGCTTTTTAAAAAAAGGAAAAACGGACAAGACGCGTGGGCGGCGATTTCAGCTAAAAGCCATCGTTCTGTCTCGCAGATTCTCTCAAAGGAAAAAAAAACCCAGAGCTGCTGTGTGTTGAACTGAATGTGTGAATAATGAAGAGTTAGCGATACAGCAGAGGAGTAGAATGAATCAGTAGGATACATGATGAAAACAGCTGCCCTCTCTGGCAGCTCTGACCATGGGCGCAGTAGTACAGGGGGAAAACGGGGCCCCAGTGGAGGAAGGGGCCCTTAAATACATCTATGGATTCCTCTTATTCTGAAGTCTTTAAATACTTGTATTTTTAACCACTGGCTATGGCTGATAGAACACTTAAAGGTCTGTTGGGCATCAAAATTGGAGTGCAAGATCATAAAATATCTTTATATGCCAATGTCATTATATACAGTATATTTAAACAAATGTGTCCACCAGTATTCCAAACTTACTACAACAAATTTAATTGTTTGGACAGTTCTCTGGATATACAGTAACAGTTCGAAATCATCTTTAAATACAATTCAAATGCATTGTTATTGTTTTAAGTAAAAAAAATAGTTTTTGAGGGTGGAATGTAAACTCATTGTTCTTTGAAGACGTTACAATACCAGAATTTGTTCAACTTCAATGTGATTGTAGTTCAAACCAACAGGTCAAACCTACAGGTGTTGCAGCAATGGAAGCGGGCAGGAGAAGTGGTTCAGATAGAAGTGATTGTACCCGACCTAAAAAGCCTCTGCATGTTTCTAATAAGCTCCACGAGCAGAAACGTGCTCAAACTAGGATCAATATTGGAGATGCTTTTGAAAAATGGAGAGAGGTTAGAACACAGAAAGGTTTACAGACCCATGCAGAGCTGGATAAACACTGAAGCTTCAGAGTCCACCACATGGTGACCTGAGTGAACATCCACTCTAGAAAGGAGGGGGGGGAGAGACTGTCATTAATCGGCACATCAGTTGGATGAAGCTCAATGAGATATTTCTGTTGAGAAATAAGAGAAATACACCTGCTAGAATTTGAGTTTTTTTGCATTAAAATTTTCCATTTAATGAATATTATACAAAATGCTTCAGTACATACAGTTAATAAAGGCTGTTTTAAGGTATAATTCACCATTTCTGTATTTTTTTATGCTCAATATGGCCCCTGAGGCGTGGCTGATTAAGAATATTGTCTTCCATCTCTGAACAATCCTGAACATTCAGTCAGTATGTCAATGGTTCCGATAACATTAGAAATATTTCACTGGGACAGAAGCAAACCGAGGAGAAATGTGGTTCTAATCACCGGACCTGAACCCTACTGATGGCTGAAATAAATAACAGAAGGTGGATTTCTTTTGAATCTACTTAAGAAAATCTCCGTCGTGTAAGCTGTTTATTTTCACTGCCCCCCCCCACAGGAGAATTAAACGTTCATGCTGGAATTAAAAGTCTGCTAATCTTCATCGTTCAGGTTGCTGAAAATGTTCTGGTCGTTTTTGAGGGACTTTGTGTTGCCCCTGGTTACCCTGAACAGTGGCTGTTTTCAAAACCTCCTACATACTACTATCCAACATGCTATCCATCAAAAGTTGCAAACACCTGCACGCTGTCTAGATTGCACAGATACATTGGCAACCTTTTGTTACAGAAAGTGTCGTAGTACTCAAAATCGGTCGTGTTCTCAAGGCCACTTTTTGAAGGTCAGTATTATTTTAAATCAAGACCAGTCAAGATCACCACTGATTGGCTATATTTCCATGTCATCACTGTGATTAGAAGGAAAATGCCTCTTTCTAAAAGAACTTATAGAACTAATAACTTCAATTCGTTTGTTGATTTGTATCCCCCTTTTACGTCTGCAACCTTCCCGGTGTTACGGTCTGAGTGAGTGACACGTCCGCTGCACGCAAGATGATTTGTCAGAGATATTTACAGAGCTGATCAACAGGCAACTGCTTGGGGCCCCATCTGACAGCACTCACTCATGTTGCCCTGCTTAGTGAGTGCATTATTGCTGTGAAAACCAAAGTTTGTCAATTAAAGTCAACAAAGAAAAGTGAAGATGAATCATCCGTCTATAGGACAGAAATCAGAGACAGGAAAAAAGAGGAAGAGGCGTAAGACACTGGCAGACATGACGGGGATGAACACTGGTTGGAGGGCCCCCCCAGTTGATTTTTGCAGAGGGCCCCAACAGACTCTAGAATCGCCACTGGATATTTATGGTCTTGGTCTTGACTCGGTCTCGATCACTAAATGTCTCGGTCTTGACTCGGTCTCGTTCGCTAAATGTCTCGGTCTTGACTCGGTCTCGATCACTAAATGTCTCGGTCTGGACTCGGTCTCGATCACTAAATGTCTCGGTCTGGACTCGGTCTCGTTCACTAAATGTCTTGGTCTCGACTCGGTCTCGTTCACTAAATGTCTCGGTCTTGACTCGATCTCGATCACTAAATGTCTCGGTCTGGACTCGGTCTCGTTCACTAAATGTCTTGGTCTCGACTCGGTCTCGTTCACTAAATGTCTCGGTCTTGACTCGATCTCGTTCACAAAATGTCTCGGTCTTGATTGGTCTCGATCCCTAAATGTCTCGGTCTTGACTCGGTCTCGATCACTAAATGTCTTGGTCTTGACTCGGTCTCGTTCACTAAATGTCTCGGTCTTGACTCGGTCTCGATCACTAAATGTCTCGGTCTTGACTCGGTCTCGATCCCTAAATGTCTCGGTCTCGGTTAGTGTGGTCTTGACTACACTATTACTTTGCAGCTCTCAAGGATTATGTTGGTTTAAGGTTGATTTTGAAGAGCCAGATTATCAGCAGCCAGAGAGACGGGTGCATCAGTGAAATGGATTAAACCAGTAAAAACTCATAAATAAATGACGGCCTCGGTTTCTGCAGTGGGTCAGTGAAAATCAGTTTTCTTGTCTCTTTGATCCGAGCTTTTTGAAGTGCTGTGACGTTGTATTTCTTCTCTTAAAGAAGCGACTAACAACACACCTGTGAGTAAAAAAGATTCATATTTAACCACATAAACGAACGTGTCTGAGTTTTCTCTGAGAGAGAGGAAAATGTTTTTAAATAGACATCTGGAGCTTCTCGGTTTCATCACACTGTGTCGTACACATTTCATCAAATCCATCACGTTTAATCCTTTCAAAAAGATGGTTGATGAAACTCCCAGACACACACGCATGAAGCACCTCTCTGTGAAGTTATAAATGTGGACGTAACCAGTCTGGATTGAACGCTACGAGTGGGTTATTCTTCAAAACGAATCATCAAAGTAGAGAGACGAGAACGCCTTCATTAGGAAACCTCTTTAGAACCCGTAGGTGTCTGCAGTCCAACGCAGGCGGAGACATTTTTGAAATACAATGAGACTCTTCGTACTTTGGCCTTTCACTATTAATACAAATGTAACCCACAGACTGTCGGCCATTTTGGACCCAACCACACCATTGATAGACTTCCACCAGATGAGTGCTAGTACGTCTCCGCTCCATCACGGCAGCGGAGCAGAGCTTGGTCGATGTGTGTGCTTCCACTGGCGCTGCTGCGCTCCGTCTCAAGAGGTATTGGATCATCGAACGTGGGGCTCACGGCCGCCATGATAGGTGAAACACCGGATCTTACACCAAACAGCGCTACATAAGGAATCCAACTGAAAGCTGCCGTACTGTCACTGTATCAGACACATTTCATCAGCGTTACACTGAACGCTTTGTGCTTTTAAACACGTCCGTTGTGGATCTGTAATCTGCTGCTCGATCCACATAAACAAACTTTAAAGGACTTTGAATGTGCTGACTTTTCTGTTTCCTTTGTTGTCTTTCTGCGGTCGTGCACCTGAAGGTTCACAACTGTTGCAGTGCCCAGGAGGAGTACCTCTCTCGAGTAGACGGAGATCCCTCAACCTTCAGTGAGGTGATCTGGCACTACTACCACCCGTCGGACTGAGTCGTGCCCACAACGACTGTCCTCATTCCTGCACGGCCTGCTCTGACCTCCACCTCAGCGGTGAAGAAGTGTGGACAACAGGAACGTGAGGAACACAAAGGAGAAATCCTTCCTGCATATCATCCCACCTCCATCTACCCCATTGTTCTTTTGTAACATAAAAAGGAGTAAGTGTCTCGAGATAACATTTGGTATGAACTGGTACTGTACAAGAATAAAAGCATAAAAGCAACAACTAAAATCAAACAGGTGAAATCAGGCCGAGTTTAAAACCTGGACATAAAACAACATCTCAGAGCGGTAGGTTTTAGAGAAGGCTCTCTTTAAGAGGAAGGTTTTCAGTCCTTGTTGAAAGGAGTACACAGTCTGTGGGGCCCTCTGGTGGTCAGGGAGAGCATTACATATTACATTGTGCAGGTTTGTAAGATGAGCAGTTCTTTCAGGTATGGAGGCGCGTTGATGTGTGAGTGATGAGATCCCGAGTGGGACGGGAAGCCTGCAGGACGGGGTGTAATGTGCTCGTGTTTCTGCACTCTCTCTCCTCAGGATCCTGGCAGTGCTGTTCCCAACTGTCGTCCCCAGTCGGGTGTTTGTGTGGACAGAAAGTAAAAATGTACAACATTCAATCACTTAAAACCACAGAACACGATATGAGGATATATTAAAGTCATATCTTTAGATACATGTATTTTTTCCCACTGCACAGCTCCTACATCACACCTTTTGTACATTTTGTGTTTTTTATTTTTTATACTTTACATTTTACATTGTTAAATTTTATTTGATATATTGTAATATCTTCTTATACTGTATTATTTAAGTTGTTTCTAGTTCTGCTTTATTTCCCTGTTAATTGTTTAGCACCAATACACCAAGTCAAATTCCTTGTATGTGTAAATGTCAATAAAACCTAATTCTGATTGTGATTGTGATTGTGATTGTGATTGTGATTGTGATATCTTTTCTTCTCTTTTAAAAATGTTTGAAATAAAAAACTTCAATAAATAAACTCAACAGCCTTTTAACATGAGAGGCAGCGTCATCCTGCAGTGGTGTTTCTTGGCAATATGTCGCCCTCTTGTGGATCCTGTAAGTAGTAATCCAGTCAACACACTTCAGACCAGTGTCAGCACAGAAACCTCGGACTGGACTGTTCGTTCTGCTTTCACATTGTCGTGGATTGGTTGTAAATGTGTCAACACCCTGGTTACATCCCGCAGTGACTCCTTTGTCTTTGGTTTCCCTCTCAAGTCCGTCCAAAAACGACATCTGGTCCAGAAGTCTGCCGCTCACATCATCTCCAGAACCCCCCTCCGTTAACCCCCCCCCCCCCCCCGTCCTTCAGCAGCTTCATCGGTTAAACATCCCATCAACTTTTAGATTCTGCTCGTCACTTTTAAGGCCGTCCATAACCTCTCTGACCTCCTGCACATAAACACAGTCGCCCTAGTTTTTGCGGTGTGTCCGGCTCCGTCGCCCCCCGTCTGCCTTTTTTTTTTAAGATTCATCATGTTGACGTCGGCGGTCGGTGATGAATCTCTCTGATTGGCTGTTGGGAGGTTTCATTTCTCTCCAGCTCTCCTCTCAGGTTCAGTAAAGCTCCTTGAGCATGACTCTGTAGTCTCCATGCTTTCACCCATTAGTGAGGTTTCTCCTTATTTGTCTCCTCCTCTTCTTCTTCTCTTTTTCCACTAAAAGACCAAGAACTGACAACGCCAGCGCCATTTTCCACTTTTTATCAGACATTATTCTCCATTAGTAGACGACCTATAATACGAGTGGTGAGTGACAGCGGTGTAAAAATGGTCTTCTTGTATCATAACATCACTACCGCCCCCTGCTGGCATGGAGAGGTATTTCCTCTCACACATGAGCAGAATGAACGCGGTGGTTGGCCGTCGGCTGTAGTCTTTGCGATGTGTTCAAGTGCAACTTTTTGGCCAGGACGTGACGCCACAGTCGGCTTTCGTCGCCACTAGTTCTTTGCCGTCTTTCTTTGTATGTCCTTTGTTTTGTGTTTTCAGGTGTTCTCCTCTGGTTTGTTATTGTTCTAACTGTTTGTGTTACTTGTTGTTTTGTGGGCGGTGGCCACGGCTTCTTGTTAACCTCTACATCTCCTCAAAGCCTCTGCGAATATTTGCCTACATACTGGCTGCTGCATTGTTGTCAGAGAAGCCACCACTTCAACATAGCATGTTTCCTTAATGTCTGATCAGATAGACACATCTCACTGATTGGACCGTTACAGTTTTCAGCAGATTGAGCAGCTCTGATGTTAACATGTAAACTGTCACACAGATGTGGAGCAGCACCTCCACCTTCATCTTGGAACATCCACTCCCCTTCAACACAACATGGTGCCTGATGTACCTGCTGTGTGTGTGTGTGTGTGTGTGTGTGTGTGTGTGTGTGTGGAGATGAAGCTGTTGTTTTCATTCTGTCCAAATGCAGAGACACACCCGGGAACCCAAAACCAATATTGTGTTTGTGGGCTGGGTGAGAGGAGCTCGCTGCTTCTGTTGAACATCAGAGGAGATATTAACGGGAGGTTTGACCTGCGTGTTCCTCCCTCCCTCCATGACCTGCGTGTTCCTCCCTCCCTCCATGACCTCGAGTTTCTGTTTGATCTGACGTCTTGTGGATTAAATCACAAGACGTTTATCATTGTTCTGGGAACTGTTGGAACCCTCCCCCCTTTTCTTTATTGATTCTTCTCTGCACTATTTTAGTTCCTAGAAACCCGTTTTAGCGCCTGCCCAAGGGAAGGTACTCTCCCAGCAACCATGACAGTGAGAACGGAAAAGGAGTCCCCATGGTGTGTAGTTCTCAGGGAACTCTTCAAAAAGTCCCCTGAACTGTTGTTGTGTAAATGTGCTCCTTATAGCCCATAAACAGGCCCCAGGTTTAGCTGACTATCCCTTTAAAGCCGGTAATGTCACACCAAAGAAAACATCAACACAACATGTTTGCAGAGGATGTTAAACAGCTGTTTGTTTTGGAGGAGGGTGTGATCAGAGAGCGGAGGATCAGCTGGTTGTTGGGATACATGTGGGTTCAGTTTTCAGCTCTGTTGGTTTTTTCTATTTTTTTTATCTCAGCTGTGTCCGAGGTTCCCACCAGCCGATAGAGTCCATCCACTGTGATCTCACTGCAGAGAACACGACTTAATGAACCACAGCGGTTCATACAGTGGGAGAAAGAATGGACGGATTTAGGAATGGAGCAGTGAAATGTTTCCACACTAATCCTGTTCCCCCTCATCTTTCCCACGGACCTGGACGCCATCGGTTCTCTCAACACGTTAAAGCTCTGTCACATGTTCAGCTGCTGCTGTCCTCCTTCATTTGTCTCAGTTCCCTGCCGTGCTGCCTTGAAGTGCTCCTCACAAAATACGTGAAAAAAAACCTGCCTCGTCCATATGTAGGCAGGTTTTTTTGTTGTTGAAAACTTAGCTTTCTCTGTGCGTTTTGACCTCTTGTGCATCCACGCTGAGCGCTGGTTTCTCCTCCGTTCGATGTGATTGTGCAACGCTGTCACTTTTGTTTCCACGAGATCAGAGGCGCTGCTTGTCAACAGGCAAGGCAGGCAACTGCTTGGGGTCCCAAACCAGTAGGGGTCCCCAGAGGGCTGATGACTTTTAAACCAAAGCAGCGGCCCAAAATGTGCAAATGTCTGAACGCTGGTTGGAGTGCCCCCCCCCCAACTGATTTTTGCCAAGGGCCCCAGCCGACTCTAGAATCGCGACTACATGAGATTAGCGGATGGCATATGAAACCAAACTAGCGCTGGTGCTAATGTTGCTAATGTGTGGACTACACCTCAGTGTCCCCTCGCTTGTTCTTCTGCTTTAGGATCCACTCAGCAACTGACAGCTGGAAATAAACACAGAAATTAAGCTACCAGTGGTTAATAAATATACTGTTAGAGTCAGGGGGTTTATGTCACGAGGTAAATGTTAACTCAGACGTACCAGCAAGACATCAACGCACCTGTACCTTTTGGTAAAGTCCACCTGAGTAAACACATAAAAACAATAAAAGAATTATATTTCATTTCTTCTCAAAGGACATGGAGGTTTCTCTCATTTCCAATGCCGTCGGGATTACAAGCACATGAAAGGCACAGTACGTAAAGTCCACCACCAGGGGGCTCTCAATTAAAACAATAACAGGAGATGACGTTGAGGCTGGCGGGGAATCATGGGAGTGATTCTCTCTGCTACTCCCCCCCCCCACACCGACCAGGCGAAACCCACCTGATGAAGAGAATATGTTTACTGACAGGCTAATGTATCCGACTATATTTTAGATCATGACGTTTTTATCTCAGCAGCTCATACAGCAACAGTACAGCAGCTTTCAGTAGCTTCCTTATGCAGCGGTCTTTGACACAACACCCGGTGTTTCCATGGTAACGGCTTCGATAACGGTTGGAAATATTTGAGGTAATGTAAACTAAAACAGAGGCTTGGTCCATTTTTATTTATCTAGATATTTTGGTGTAAAAATTCAAAATTTTCTAAAGATTGTACGATTAATAAAATACTGACTATGAAATAAGAAATCGTCATTATGACGTGCTGAGTTGAAATAATGAGATAAAACGTCAAAAAAGTTGAAGATTTAAGGACAAAATCATGATAAAATATTCAGATTATGAGATTAAAAACAAGTCTAATGATGATATTTCAGGACAGAGTTCTGAAAAAAAGTCACAATGATGAGATAAAAAAAAAGGGAATAAAAAGTTGAAAAAACGACATTAAAGGAAATTACGATAAAAGGGTCAAAATAATGACATAGAGAGTTACAATTATGACATGACTCTCCTAAAATTCTATTTTTTTATCTCGTAAATTCATTATTACGACTTATCTCAATATTCCAACTTTTTAACTCATAATTTAAACTTTTTATTTCATATTTATAACTTATAAGAGACAGATAAGAGATAAGATAATCCTTTATTTATCCCACAACGGGGAAATTTACAGTGTTACAGCAGCAAAGAGCAAAGACTGCAAACAAAAAGTGAACACAGAACAATTTCAATAAAAAAATTAAAAGTAAGAATGTACTAATAAATAGATTAAAAATAAAAAAAAAAAAAAAAATAGATCAGCTATTTGACAAAACGTGTAGTACCGGCCTCATTGGGCCTCCGTACCTGACAGCAGGCCTCCTCAGCTAATCAAAAGGGGAACTTTTGAGAGTTTAAAAACCAGTTTTTTCTCCTCCTCCCTCACTCTTTGGATTGCCTTACATATATCCTGAGGTCCCTGAACGCAGCACAGTTCACATCCTTCAGCCGCTGTTAACGGAGAAGACACCGGAGGTTACCAAGCAACACCGGGAAGCGCTCACATCAACCAGAGAGGACAACGGCACTTAACCCCACTGTAAGGACTTATTTACACACATTTAACGCTTATTTCGGAGTTGTGTCCCAGCCGGGGGAGGAGGGAGGAGGAGGGGGGGGTGCGATGAGGCATGGCTGCAGCCGGGCTCAGTTTCCGGGTTTGTCGTCTTTGTGCACACGGCACAAAACCCAACGTGTTTCTGTTTACCTCCGGCGTGGGGGGGGGTTCGTGTTTCTGCTCGGTCGTACGGTTCAAAAGGAGTTTTATTAAAGGTATCCGTGTGGATGGACATCTCCGGGATTGTTCGGCGGCACCAGGAGGCCTGAGCCCGGGCCGCAGACACCTGGCAGATACTGTCTGTCGGCATGGTTACACCTCAGCTAGCACGGTGGCTAACACGCTAAACCTGTGAGACACGCAGAAGAGGTGAGACACCTTTACCTGCAGCTCATCCAGAATTCAACAAAAACAACATTTAAACGTGTTTTTATGAAAAACGTCGCGCTGTTTGTTAAGCCTGCTGTTCTAAACTCTACGCCGGACCCCGAACAGAAAAGCGTCAACTTCAGGTTTCTACTCCTGCTGTGAAGCAAATATCATCTTTACATTTCTAAACCAAATGAATGTCAAGAGATCAGAAACAGGTGATCAATTCGGCATAACGATGAACAAACCAGGCAGGATATGTTTAGAAGTTTTTCCTGTTTCCTGAGTGTTGAAATGAATCAGATCTGTTAACCTCGACATGTTGTTTGTTTTGAGCAGCGTAGAGTGACTTTGTTTTACTGAACACACACAGTGGAGTGGAAATGAAAGTAAAGTAGACTAACAGAACGATTTGTGACAGAAAACTACATAAATTAAGTCCCGCTCCTGTGTTTTCTGACTTCCTTCATTGATAAACACTTTCTACTTCCGGCAAGTTCTTCACAATAAAAGTCCCCGGCCTATCTGAAGTTGAAGTGCTTTTAATGTGAAACATTCATCAGGAAATGAGGTGTTTACAGCAACTTAACTCAACTTGTCTGAAATAAAAAGGACAGAAACAAAAATTAACCTGAACAAAGCTCACAGCTAAAGACTACAACGTCCTGAGAAGAGAACACACAGAGACTTAAAAACATCTCTCTTATAATAAACTAAACACAGAGACTTAAAAACATATTTCTTATAATAAACTAAACACACAGAGACTTAAAAACATCTTTCTTATAATAAACTAAACACACAGAGACTTAAAAACATCTTTCTTATAATAAACTAAACACACAGAGACTTAAAAACATCTTTCTTATAATAAACTAAACACACAGAGACTTAAAAACATCTTTCTTATAATAAACTAAACACACAGAGACTTAAAAACATCTCTCTTATAATAAACTAAACTCACAGAGACTTAAAAACATAATGTAGGCCTACATTGAAAGATATTCTGTTATTTATTGGAGTTGAGCACACAGTCCGCAGCGAGGAGCATTGGGTGGTTCTAGGCAGGGGCCAACAGGGGCCAGTGCCCCTGTAACACTGAGCCCCCTTGTGGCCACCGCTCCAAAAGGAAGAGCCCCCCTCAGCGCACATACAGTGACTCAACAACCAGACTCACAATCTAGTATTAAATACTGAAACAAATATAAATCAGAATATTTAATGATGTGTTCTATTATTTAGCATAATATATTATTTTTAAAGCGATCATCTTTGTGTATTTTTCACCTGGTTTAATGTTCCCCTCTGACAAAACAACTGGCCCCAGTTTGGCCCCCTCAGTAAAAGTGGTCTAGAACCACCACTGGTAAGCAGCTGTACATCAACATTTTTAAAATGGAGCCAGGAGAAGCTTCAGTTCTGATGCATGTATGGACAGCGGACCGCATCGCTCTCTCTCTCTCTCCCTCTCTCTCTCTCTCTCTCTCTCTGTCTCTCTCTCTGTCTCTCTCCCTCTCTCTGTCTCTCCCTCTCTCTCTCTCTCTGTCTCTCCCTCTCTCTCTGTCTCTCCCTCTCTCTCTCTCCCTCTCTCTGTCTCTCTCCCTCTCTCTGTCT
>NC_089198.1:3322572-3375072 GCF_963930695.1 Labrus bergylta | reverse complement strand
ATCAACAAACGAATTGAAGTTATTAGTTCTATAAGTTCTTTCTATAAGGCATTTTCCTTCTAATCACAGTGATGACATGGAAATATAGCCAATCAGTGGTGATCTTGACTGGTCTTGATTTAAAATAATACTGACCTTCAAAAAGTGGCCTTGAGAACACGACCGATTTTGAGTACTACGACACTTTCTGTAACAAAAGGTTGCCAATGTATCTGTGCAATCTAGACAGCGTGCAGGTGTTTGCAACTTTTGATGGATAGCATGTTGGATAGTAGTATGTAGGAGGTTTTGAAAACAGCCACTGTTCAGGGTAACCAGGGGCAACACAAAGTCCCTCAAAAACGACCAGAACATTTTCAGCAACCTGAACGATGAAGATTAGCAGACTTTTAATTCCAGCATGAACGTTTAATTCTCCTGTGGGGGGGGGGCAGTGAAAATAAACAGCTTACACGACGGAGATTTTCTTAAGTAGATTCAAAAGAAATCCACCTTCTGTTATTTATTTCAGCCATCAGTAGGGTTCAGGTCCGGTGATTAGAACCACATTTCTCCTCGGTTTGTTCTGTCCCAGTGAAATATTTCTAATGTTATCGGAACCATTGACATACTGACTGAATGTTCAGGATTGTTCAGAGATGGAAGACAATATTCTTAATCAGCCACGCCTCAGGGGCCATATTGAGCATAAAAAAATACAGAAATGGTGAATTATACCTTAAAACAGCCTTTATTAACTGTATGTACTGAAGCATTTTGTATAATATTCATTAAATGGAAAATTTTAATGCAAAAAAACTCAAATTCTAGCAGGTGTATTTCTCTTATTTCTCAACAGAAATATCTCATTGAGCTTCATCCAACTGATGTGCAGATTAATGACAGCCACGCATTCTACAACGATACTGTCTCTTTCGTAACTCTGACACCTAGTGTTTAAAATGGGTACTGCAGTCCAAATTCTAAACATTGTTGAGCGCTGTCTCCCCCCGCCCCCCTCCTTTCTAGAGTGGATGCTCACGCAGGTCACCATGTGGTGGACTCTGAAGCTTCAGTGTTTATCCAGCTCTGCATGGGTCTGTAAACCTTTCTGTGTTCTAACCTCTCTCCATTTTTCAAAAGCATCTCCAATATTGATCCTAGTTTGAGCACGTTTCTGCTCGTGGAGCTTATTAGAAACATGCAGAGGCTTTTTAGGTCGGGTACAATCACTTCTATCTGAACCACTTCTCTTGACCGCTTCCATCGCTGCAACACCTGTTGACCTGATAACTGCTCTCATATCTGACAAACCGAGGGGCGTCCAAAACGGCCGTGTGGGGGGGGGGGGTCTTAAAAGTGCCTACCTTCTCTGGTCCTGAACGTTGTGTGTTTGTTTCCCCGGCAGAGACGATGGTTGAGGAGAGGAGTCGAGCCGTCATGGCCGTGATGCTCCTCCTAGTCTTGACTTGGTCCGGTGGCGACGGGTCGGTGGGTTTGGAATGCAGCCCGCCCACAACGGAGACGCTCAGCGCGGTGCGTTTACTGCCGGCTGTGGTGGACTCCCAGAGGGCGGAGCAGAGTCAGAGACAACACCTGGAGGCTTTGTTCAACAGGTGAGCTGCTGAAGTTAACGTTTGATTAAAAACTAAGGCCGACAAACGTTTCATACTTTACACCTGAATGTGTTTGACGTGTAACTGTGGCGTTTTATTAAACCGAACAGGTACGGAGAGAACGGCACCATCTCTCTGGCCGGTCTGAAGCGCCTCTTACAGAACGTGGGTTTGAATCGCATCAGGGCGGTGAGGGTGCAGCACCACGAGCAAGCAGGCCATCATCATCACAATCACCACCATCATCACAATCACCACAACGGCCACCATAACCACCGTCCGCATAATGACAGTCACGATGCGAGTGACAGGAAGCCAGCGGCGCAGGAGGGCGGCTCCACGGCGCCGTACAGCGCCCAGCTGGTGGCGAGAGCAGACGGTAATAAAAGACAAAGGGGACAGACGGCCACGCAGACCGCTGCTGGACTGCTCTCTGCAAACCGGACAGAGTCAGCCGCAGTCAGCGAGGGGGGCCACCTGAACCACGAGCACGAGCGTGTACACCGAGGGCTTCCCGGCAACCGGAGCGAGGACCGAGTGGAGGTAGGACATCAGCTGGACATCGTTTGAATATGTTGAATATCAGATGTTGTGACACCATGTTGTCCTTTCTTGTTGCCGTGGAAACTGCCGTACTGAAGCTGTATGAGCTGCTGTGATACCTTAGCTCATCATGACTACAGTCACCTTGGTAACGTTTTCATCGGGGGGGGGGGGGAGAATCACTCCCATGATTCCCCGCCAGCCTCGGTGTCATCTTTAGTTATTGTTTTGATTGAGAGCCTCCCTTGTCTGACTTCCTGTCCAGGCCTAGCTCTTCCGTCCGGCTTGAGGCGTGCGCCGTCAAAATAAGACTTGCAGCGTATTTGAAACGGAGACGGAGCGCGGCGCCGTTCAGGAAGAGAACAGACGAGTGTCACACGGAGAAAACTTTCATCGGTTGTTTAGAAATAAAGACCGGGCTCGAGGCTGTGCACACACATGCAGGGAAGGAGCTGGATCTTGTTTATATATGCAGCTCAGGCGCCCAGGAGGTCACTCCTTGTTGCCGTGGTAATGAAAGAAATATCAGTATAGTAGTTTTGTTTTTTGACTGGTGTGGGTAAAGAAGAGTTTGAAGTTGTAGTATCATGATAACCTTTATGTAAATAATAAAACAAGAGTTATACTTTAGGCTTTAGGAAGTGAGTCACCGCTGAGAAGAAACTTTAAAGATTAAAACGAGGCGTCTGGAGCATGTTTTCTGAGATTCTTTTTCTCTGCTTAAGGGCGCACTCACACGAGGCGATCTGTTACCAGTGTGCGTGCGCCCTGAGAGAGACTCTCTGGTTTTCAATGTGTGGGTTTTTTTTTTTTACCGTTTTTCCTCAACGAGTGCCGTCGTTTTCACTTCATTTGTGTTTTTTTTTATTTCTAGTGTCTGAACGCCTCCAGCATCCTCTCCTCACATGGGATGTCTGTGGAGGGGAGCATGACCCTCAGCGACTTCAGCATCCTCTGCCCAGCCCTCCTCAACCAGATTGACAGCGACGCGTGCATCCTGGACGGAGATGCCGCACAACACGGGGAGAGAGGTAAGAACGAGCGAGGGACCGAGATTGTTTTCATTTATTAATTCAATTCAGACAGGACAGCGGATAGAGTCAGAAATCAGAGAGAGGGATTCTGAAATACAGGACCTTAGTGGGAGTGGCCTGCGGTGCTGTGCATTCTGGGATTTGGTGTCTTTCATCCACACGAGCCAAAAAGACACTTTCTGCCTTTTCTCGGTCAAGAAGGCTCCAACTTCAAAATGTATTTCACATTTCTACATATATAACCCAATGTCAATACAGACTCATGTTTCATGGTGAAGCATCCCTTTAAGACCAGGGGTGTTACAGATGTTTTTACTCATGACTCAACTGGATGAATTTAATCTCTCTCCGATCTCTAGATCATAAGCATGCTCACGGTCACCACGACCACGACAACTTGGACCACGACTTCAGCGAGCGCTCCGGTGGAGAAAGCAGCAAAAGCATCATGACAGGTGAGATCAAGAATTCATGACATATCAGTCAGAGGATTAAAAAGTGAACATGGAGGTGAAGTTTCTGCAGAATTCTCCGGTAGATGAGGTGTTTGATCCGGTTGTTGTGTTTATTCAAGCGTGGGTCGGAGGCTTCATCTCCATCACCATCATCAGCCTGCTGTCGCTGCTCGGCGTCGTGCTCATCCCGCTCATGAACAGAGTTTTCTTCAAGTTCCTCCTCAGCTTCCTGGTGGCGCTGGCTGTCGGCACGCTCAGCGGAGACGCCTTCCTTCATCTCATCCCCCACGTGAGTCAGCCAGACGATGAACATCCAGTTATTTTTTACAACTCTGGTTATTTATCACGGGAATTTTATTAAACATCTTGCAGCATGATCCCTTTAATCGTGTTTTGCAAAAGGAAGACATAAATAATTTTGAGCCTTTTTAAATGTCTCTGTCCTGTTTCCTGTCTACACTTTCCAATTCAGAAAAACAACTTGATTCTTTTCTTTGCCCCAGGTTGTCTGACCAGAGATGTAGTAACAACTTAAGTGACCTATAGTACTATCTGATCAGACATTAAGGAAACATGCTATGTTGAAGTGCAACAATGCAGCAGCCAGTATGTCCTCCTTCTAACTTTAGATTCTGCTCCTGAATGATCTGGATTTGTTTGGACCAGAGAAGGTAGGCGGCTTTAAGACACCCCCCCCCCACACGGCCGTTTTGGACACCCCTCGGTTTGTCAGATATGAGAGCAGTTATCAGGTCAACAGGTGTTGCAGCGATGGAAGCGGTCAAGAGAAGTGGTTCAGATAGAAGTGATTGTACCCGACCTAAAAAGCCTCTGCATGTTTGACCAGAGTTCCTTTGAGCATTCACACCTCCCCAACCCAAACAAACTATCCCACCAGAGGTTGTATCAAATGGACCAGGCAGTTCAAGTGTTAAGTCCCCTAATTTTGTAGTCCACAGGTTTGAACCAACCAAAATCACCTCAAGTCTGACCCAAGTAGATTTGTTGTCGGTCCAGAGGCCAGGTCGTGTCTGTCTGTGATTTAGTTTAAACTTTGATAACGGTAGAGATTCATGAAGTGTTTGTCGCTTCATCCCGTCAGTCTCTTTCCTTCGCCCACCATCACCACCACGAGAATCCTGGGATGAATTTCTCGGAGGGACATCAAGCGCACCAGGAGCAGGAGGAGAACCTGGACCCTGTGTGGAAGGGTCTGACAGCTCTGAGCGGAGTCTACATCATGTTTCTGATCGAACACTTCCTGACGCTGGCAAAGATGTATAAAGACAAGAAACAAAAGGTCAGACTTTGTTCCTTCTGTGTTTGGTTTTTAAAATCTGGAATATAAGTGTACCAGTATTTAAGCCCCAGTCTGTTTTTGGGGTTCTCTCAGAGGGTTGTTGTCTTCAGCTGAGGAGTCTTTTCAATCAAAGCAGCTATACACATACTGAACAGTAAACCACAGTTTGCTAAATGCACATTATGACCTCATTAAGGAGCCCAGCACACATTGCAATACAAAATGAACTGGGGCTTATTTTCAATCGAGTCTGGTCGCGTGCAGTGTGGTGATGGTGGCAGCTGCCGCACTTACTATCATGACGGCGTGTCCGCATTTTATACTGGATATAGGACTCAGACAAAATTTAAGATGTGAAAAAAAAAAAAGGTTTCAAAAGTTTGTCTCATAAATTGGATTTTACGGTTATTATATTTTGATAACTCTCCAAACAGGTCCAAAAGAAGTGGGATCAGAACGACAAAGCAGATCCGGAGAAGCAGCCTGCTCTGGAGGAGAACGACCTGAAACCAGCTGAAGGTGGAATGAGATACAGAAACAAAAAAGAATGAAATTTCACTTCATCTCTGAGGTGGAAGAAAAACTTTTCACAGAAAGTCTGAAATCCTTCGTTTTTAAAATCACAATTTAAAAAAGAAAAATCTCTGTTAGAATGTCTCGTGACTTCTCCCGTTGGTGTCCAAAGAGACGTTTTGAAGCCCGATGTTGGCGGTGGACAAAAATTGGTAATTCTGTCTCTACCTTACTTCGGATCAATCTAGCAAGAGGTAGAGAGGTGAAGCAAAGCCACCTGACAAACAGCTATAATCTGCCCGTTTGTCAGTCATATGTAGCCACGCCCCTAACCATGCATTTGTTTTCCATGATTTTAATCCTTAAAACAATCAAAACAGATCAATTACAAGAATATTACAACCCTCTACAGTTTCTACTTTATCGACCTAATGGGGATTCTTTGGTTTTCGGAGCCAGCCTCCAGTTGGCACTCAAGGAACTACAGTTTTTATTAATTTAGTATTTGCTTCATTTTTCAACATCAGAGGTTTCCTTTTGGTCTCAATAAAGTAAAAGTAATTTAACAACCCTATATCTGTAATTGGGTTGACCTCGAAGAAACAACCGTATTTTTGTCCTTATCTTTCCAAACAGAAGCAAGCATCAAATAAAATCCATGAGTCTTGCAGCCTTTTTTTTAAATGTAGGGCTAATTGTTAAGGTTAGCATAAAATGAGCTCCTAGATTTTTGGGTAAAATGTATTTTTCTCTGACTCTCAGGATCTTTGTATAACTTCAGGATGTCTGGCATATATAAGAGAGTGTCATCTGCATAAAAAGAGAGAAACACACTATGATATTGAATAATCTGGTCAAAGACACCCAATTTAGAGAAAACAATAAGGGGCTAAGAACAGAGCCTTGAGGGACACCACAAACTAACTGCTCAACAGAAAAAGAACTGTAGCATTTAGAGGATAACAGATGGTGATTTGAATGTTATCGTCTTTCTCCAGATGTGGAGACGAATGGCGCAGGTTTGTTCGGCGACCACTCAAACAACCTGCATGGAAGCAGCGTGGCCGAGGAGGAGCAGGTGATGCTGGCGCCGCAGGTGTCCGTGTTGCCATCTGGTGCCGCCGCCTACACCGCCGAGGACTGTGAGAACAAATGTCACTCGCACTTTCACGACACGGTTGGCCAGGCGGACAGCATGCACCACCACCACCACGACTACCACCACATCCTGCACCACCACCACTCCCAGAACCACCACCCGCACAGCCACTCCCACTCCTACTCGGAGCAGCACTTCCAGGAGGCCGGCGTGGCAACGCTCGCCTGGATGGTGATCATGGGAGATGGACTGCACAACTTCAGCGATGGGCTGGCTATCGGTGGGTTGAAAAAAGACGCTCAGAAAAAAACGCCAGATGGAAGCGGCGTCTTATTCTGTAAAGTGGCCATCATGTAAATGAGGGTTCTCCTTCTTATGTCTTTTAAAATTCAACAAAACTGACCTGAAAGTAGCTAACAGTTTGGATCTTCAAAGCACAAACCGCAGCCATGTTAACATGTTGGCGTGTCACCTTCTCGTCGTTCAGAAGTGTTTATTGTGTGTTTGAATATCTCGCTGTGCAGGTGCTGCCTTCACCGAGGGTCTGTCCAGCGGTCTCAGCACGTCTGTGGCTGTTTTCTGCCACGAGCTGCCTCACGAGTTAGGTAAGACGTTTGGTTTCATCCTCTCTCAGCCGCAGATTCAGAAGAGTTGGCAGTATGACACGCTTCTTTATTAAAGTGTTTTGTCGTTAGCATACTGAGTCAGGTCGTTGTTATTTAGTGGGTTTGTATGACGTACTCTTCAGTAGAATCTGTATTACTCACAGAGTATGTGGTGAGTGATTAAAGTGAGTGTCAGTGCCTCATAGAGCTTCCTCTTTCCTCGTCCGTCTACGAGAGCAGCAGAGAGGGAAATGGAAACGGGGCATCGGGGTTAAAACGGCGAGCAGCGAGGAGTCGCAACACTCAACTAGGAAACAATAGAATCAAGATGATATAGTTATACTGACGGTCGCTCACATCGTGTGCTGATAGAGCACAAACAATAGAGATGTTTCTTCATGCAGTATTATTTTTTTTAAGATGGATGACAGAATGAAATGTGCACTCCGTTTCCCAGGTGACTTTGCGGTTCTCCTCAAGGCCGGTATGACTGTGCGTCAGGCCATCCTCTACAACGTGTTGTCGGCCATGATGGCCTACCTGGGGATGGTGACGGGGATCCTGATCGGACACTACGCAGATAACATCTCCATGTGGATATTCGCCCTGACAGCCGGGCTCTTCATGTACGTGGCTCTGGTGGACATGGTGAGTCGACGTTTTTTTCTCTCATGCACTTAAACGCACCACGAACAAAACAGTTGACTCGTCACAGACATGCAGCCACTTCACAGGAAGTGACTAATCTGAAGTCTGCTGTCCTTTTCGAGGAACTTTGAGATTTTGAAAAAGCCCAGAAACAGGAAGAGGTTAGTGATCCCAAAGTGACGTCAAACAGCTCAAAGGAACGGTAACAATGTGCACTGTGGTCAATGTGTGATGTCATAAGGTCAATGTGTGATGTCATCAGGTGGATATTACTGTCTGAGAGTTTGTTAAAGTGAAATGAGACATTCAAAGATGCAGCAGTGTCCTTCTTTTACATCACTGAGACTACAGGGAGACACTGAGGACCACTATCTACGGAGAGCCTGAAGGGACAAAACAACATGAGAGAAAAAAATAAAAAAATACATTATGTATTAATTCAGAGCTTCATTACATCACTGACGGCCCTAATTGATACTTTGATATGAAAAATAAAACCCTGCATGGTCGTTGTGTTACAAATTAAAGGCTGCGGTGGAATTACATTAACGTGCCAAATTATAAATCTGTAAAAGCAGAGATGGCGTGGACAAGCATGCGATTCATGGGTTAAAAGCGACGTCGGGTCGAGATGTTGAAAAGAGTCTGAAAGTGCTCTCGTCAGCTGCGTCTGAGCTGTCACCAGTGCTTCAGCTCGACCTTCACGACCAGCTGGCCTCTTCACACACACGCACACACACTTTTTATATAAACAGGTCACATGTTGAAGTTTTACACAACCACAAAAACAGTGAGCTGTCAAAACCTGCTGCCAACTGAGAGAAAACAGCAAATGTTCCAATGTTTGATGCTGACCCCTGGTGGCCACAGCTCAGCACTGCGCCCTGTGAAGCAGACACCTTCTCACACACAGACGAGAACGTTTTGCAAAGACAGGATTTCCTGCAGGGTCCCTCTTCACTTGACTACAGCTTGATTCTAGTCTAAAGGTCATGATGATACCATGTAGTCCTAGCTGGTAGATGAAGTTCCTCTTCAAGTTGTTAAAATCACTCTTCTCTGTCCAGGTGCCGGAGATGTTGCACAACGACGCCGGGGACCACGGCTTCAGCCACTGCGGCTTCTTCCTGCTGCAGAACGCCGGCATCCTGCTGGGCTTCTGCATCATGCTGCTAATCGCCCTTTTTGAGCACAAAATCCAGCTGGACCTGGGCTACTGAAGGACAGTTCAGTCTGTGAGCTGCGTGCGCGTTTCAGCGTCAGAGGTGTGGTGTGTTGTTTGTTTTCTTTAGGTGTTGTCGCTCCGCTCACCTCGACTTAGTTTGTATTCTCGCAAAAAACAGAAGCATCAGTTCCACTACCGACATCTCTCTGTCGTCGTAGCTGAAGGAGGAAAAGCTCCCAACCCCCCGAGCTGCTGACGCTCCAGTTCATCATGCTGCTTGAGCTGTAGTAAGAAGAAAAGTTTTAGTTTTTTAGTTAGACAATTCCTCCCATTTCTGACAAACTCCTGAGCCTTAAGACGGCCGACAAAAACACAGAAATCCTCGTTGTAACATCTCTTCACTCACAAATGCTCCTCACAGTCTAAACAAGAAACACACTGCGATGTCGTGTTTGCCTTCACGTCTGATTCAGTTTTTAAGTCTGATTCAGGCGTTTACTTCGACAGCATCAGAAGTGTTGGAGGCGTTTCTGCTGCAGAGTTAAAAGCATGTCAGTATTTCATCAACTTAAAAAAATATCGGCCGATATCAGCATATCAAGTATCTGTATCGGCTCATTTATCTCCGATATGCGCCGATGTTAGGAGATTTATTCACCAATCAAACAGCATTTCCTTTGAGTTTCATTGTATTACACTGGCAGTTCTCTTTCACCAGCAGGGGGTGCTATACAGATTACATCAAGCATCATCACTGTGCAGTGTCGTGCTGTGATAGAGGGCTATGGGATTTTTGTGGCCAATATAGACATCGATATTGGCGAGAGAAAAAATCTCATCAGCCGATATCTTTCTTAGATCTGTGTTTGATCTGTAGAGTTATATTGATTTATTGTGTTGATCCCTCAGTTAACAAACTCTTGTTGAAAAGATTTATAATGAAGACGAGATGGTCACTCTGCTGGAAAATAACTGAGCATGTACGTGCATCACCGCTCCACACTCTGCAGAGTGATGATGCTTGTTGTAATCCATATAGCGCCCTCTGCTGGTGAAAGAAAACTGCTAGTGTTATACAATGAAACTCAAATGAAATGCTGTTTAACTGGTGAATAAATCGAGTAATATCGGCGCATATCTGAGATATAATTAGCCGATGTCGATAGTCACTGGATATGCTGATACGGGCATAGATCTGAGAAAGATATCAGTCGACATATCGGCATCAGATTTCTTTTCCCTACCCAATATCGATATCAGTATCAGGTCTTTACGGCGTTTTTTCACTGCTACTCGTTGGAGATTAACTGGAGCAATTTAAAAAAAAAAAACCCGCACCTCTTTTGTCTTTAAGGGTAAAGTTTGAAAAATGGCGTTCTAACAAAGAGTTCTGCAAGATTGAATGACCGTTTTCGTTAACGGAGTGTGGCGGCGCTGAAAGAGAGAGATTTAACCCCTTCTTCAGAGGTAACAAAAACATGAGTTTACCAAAATAAAAGGTCTAACTGTAGGGGAACGGCCTGAGCCTGTTGGTTACTAAAACATCTTCTAAAGAATGTGACGTTCGGACGACTCCCCCCCCCCTTCCTTTCTTCCTGGAGCAATGACCGCTTTTGTCAGCGCTCTAAGTTAAATCAACCTACTGAACCTTTTCCTCTCTACGAGTCATTTGGAGCCGTGTTATGTTAAAATAAATCGGATGTTGACGCATTTCTGGCAGGTCAGCCTCAGTCCCATGTGACTTGATGGGAAGTCGGCCTGTAAAGAAAAACGGTGTGTGTCCAACATGAAGTAATGTCCCCTTCTTTTTCTTATTTATTTGTACTGTTGCAGCTAAAGGGTTAATGTGGCAGCTCAACTTGAATCTGTGTTACAGATATTCCTTTTGTTACGTTTGGTCTGGAAGTGCAGACGTCAAACACGAGTCAGTCACCAGCTGTCGTCGTTTGTTTCTTTTTATCTCTGTTACATTTCTTTTTTTTTTTTTTTTTAAAGAGGCTGCTCTGATGTTTAGGTCAAATAAGAAAACAACACAGAGAGTGAACCTGGCTGAATGCTTCCTGTAACATGTTCATGTGTGTGTATGTACAGTACTGAGTCTCTGTTCCTGTCGCTTCTGTGACCACCGCTCCTGAAGACGCCTCACGAGACGGCGCTCCGCTCGGTTAAATACGACCTCAAACGTTCATCTTCAACGGGCTGTGCTGCACGAAGACTCTCGACACTGCGGCTGCCAAAGAGATGAGCATCAAAGAGCGCGGCGTTTAGAGCCAGCGTGATGAAACGACGTGTTCTTCGTGTAGCAAATAAATAAGTGTAGTCTTGTAGACCAAGACCGGTCTCGCCCTGCCCTGGTCTTGACTGAGTCTCGCCCTGCCCTGGTCTTGACTGAGTCTCGCCCTGCCCTGGTCTTGACTGAGTCTCGCCCTGCCCTGATCTTGACTGAGTCTCGCCCTGCCCTGGTCTTGACTGAGTCTCGCCCTGCCATGGTCTTGACTGAGTCTCGCCCTGCCCTGGTCTTGACTGAGTCTCGTCCTACCCTGGTCTTGACTGAGTCTCGCCCTGCCCTGGTCTTGACTGAGTCTCGCCCTGCCCTGATCTTGACTGAGTCTCGCCCTGCCATGGTCTTGACTGAGTCTCGCCCTGCCATGGTCTTGACTGAGTCTCGCCCTGCCCTGGTCTTGACTGAGTCTCGCCCTGCCATGGTCTTGACTGAGTCTCGTCCTACCCTGGTCTTGGTCTTGACTCGATCTTGATCCCTAAAGGTCTTGGTCTTGACTGAGTCTCGTCCTACCCTGGTCTTGGTCTTGACTCGATCTTGATCCCTAAAGGTCTTGGTCTTGACTCAGTCTTGCCCTGCCTTGGTGTTGGTCTTGACTCAGTCTCGATCCCTAAATGTTTTGGTCTTGACTCAGTCTTGATCCCTAAAGGTCTTGGTCTTGACTCAGTCTTGATCCCTAAATGTTTTGGTCTTGACTCAGTCTTGATCCCTAAATGTTTTGGTCTTGACTCAGTCTCGATCCCTAAATGTTTTGGTCTTGACTCAGTCTTGATCCCTAAATGTTTTGGTCTTGACTCAGTCTTGATCCCTAAAGGTCTTGGTCTTGACTCAGTCTTGATCCCTAAATGTTTTGGTCTTGTCTCAGAGCACTCTGGTCCCGGGTATGACTTGGTCTTGGTTCTTGTGGTCTCAACTACAACACTAAATAAGTAAACCTTTTGGCAGCCACAGTGTTGAGAGTCTTTATGCATCATATCTCGTGTTTGTTTTGGTTGTTTATTTTTACGACTCATCACCTGAATAATTGATGTCCGTGTGTTTGGGGCCTTTTTATTGAAAATGCTTTTGGGTTGTTGATTTGACTCTGATCATTTCTGAGGTAAAATGGATCTATGAATATTAAGTGCACAAAGGGATCAGTCCCATAGACGTCTCTCCTCTTGTTACATTTAAAAACAGCTGAAAAGCTTGTCATGTAGTTAAAACTGTTTCCTGTTTTACTGCTGTCGGTGTTGCATGTTTTTCCTGATGCAGAAAGTATGTGCGCTTGTTCTCCACACCTGAAACCAAAAATCATCATCGATTTTAACGGCAGTCTCACACACATTACCCTCTGCTCATAAACACAATGCCTCTACACAGCAGGAGCGAAATCCTTTGTGACCTCAAAAATGGTCGTCGAGTTTAGTCAACACCTCAAAAGAAAACGAAGAGTAATCAAATATGTGAGTTAAAAAGCTGCTCCAAAGGTCAGTCTGACCTCCGTGTTGAATCTGTGAGTGAGCGTCTGATGTCGACTCACTTTCCTCTTTCACATTCCTGAACAACAATAAACTCGTTCATCTTCACACAACTCTTCCGTCTCTGTTTTTATTTTTTGCTAGTGAAAATGTTCCTCATTAAGCGGTTTCAGTGATTGTTGAACAACTGTTTTAAATGTGTGACTTTTTGATCCAGTAGATCACCAGCATGAAACCAAAACAAACTTCTGTTAGGCCACGCCTCCTCCATACTGAAGTCTCCGCTCTCCTCCAGAGACACACCTCCAACCCCCCTCCACTGGAGTGCTCACTGAGGAGTTTAGTGCAAGCAGCACACAAAGTCATCCTTTAGCTCGAGCTGCAATCACCTGTGTCCTGTGTTGTTGTGTTAGCATGCTAATGTTAGCGCTCTTTAGCTAGCTCGTAGCGTCACATTTCATGTAAACTGACACAGAAACCAGTTGCGTGCGCGTGCGTGCGTGCGTGCGTCCTGATCAGACTCAAACTGAACGGTGAGTTTCTCTTCACATGAATAAATCAAAGATGATATTCATGAAGTCACTGTGTACAAAATCAACCACCAGGAAGGCTTTAAAATAGATTACTCAGTGACCATCATTGACACTCCAGGCTTTGGAGACACCAGAGGCATAGAGAGAGACAGAGAGATCACAGACCAGCTGAGGAATCTCTTCTCTTCTCAGCGTGGTGTTAGTGAAATTGATGCTGTGTGTTTTGTTGCTCAGGCCTCTTTAGCTCGACTCACACCGTCTCAGAAATATGTGTTCGATTCTGGGCTCTCAATCTTTGGCAAAGACATCGCAGAAAACCTCAGGGTTCTGGTGACGTTTGCTGATGACCAGCGTCCACCTGTTCTCCAGGCGATCAAGGCTGCAGGCATCCCGTGTCCTCAAACAAAAACTGGGCTCCCGATTCACTTCAAATTGAATAATTCATCGTTGTTCGCAGACCCCACAGCATCTGCTGCAGACAGCATGAGTGGAAGTTCTGATGAGATGTTCTGGGACATGGGGACAAAAAGCATGAAGAGATTCTTCGATGATTTGAGTAAAATGGAAACCAACGGCTTAACGATGACAAAGGAGGTCATCAGAGAAAGAAAGCAGCTTGAATCTTTGGTTGAGAAGTTGGAAGAGCAACTGAGTACGTTGACATGCTCGTGGAAGCAGAGAAATCTGAGGCCAAACCAGGCTGGAGTAAAAGAGTGCAGTCCCTGGAGGACGTAAGAGAAAAAGCAGAGATCATGGCTGAACTAGACAGAGAAACTTCTACCTTTTGCAGCGACACGCCAACTAAAACCAAGAGACAAAGACTTCACTGATTCCTCCAAGACCAGAACTAGGGGAACATACCAACTAACAAATCCAAATCTTGATCAACACGAGCTTAGTTTGCATGATTCAAATCATTTTGTGTAGGGATTCCAATACATCGACATGGATGCTAATAAACAAATAACTTCAATTCATTTGTAGTTTGATTTTTATCCCCCGGTTACGGCCACAACCTTCCTGGAGTTTAAGTCTAAGTGAGTGACAAGCCCCCTGCAAACAAGGTGATGATTTTTTAATGATATTTATGTTTCTTGACTCGGTCTCGCCCTGCCTTGGTCTTGTCTCGGTCTCGCCCTGCCTTGGCCTTGGTCTTGTCTCGGTCTCGCCCTGCCTTGGTCTTGTCTCGGTCTCGCCCTGCCTTGGTCTTGTCTCGGTCTCGCCCTGCCTTGGCCTTGGTCTTGTCTCGGTCTCGCCCTGCCTTGGCCTTGGTCTTGTCTCGGTCTCGCCCTGCCTTGGCCTTGGTCTTGTCTCGGTCTCGCCCTGCCTTGGTCTTGGTCTTGTCTCGGTCTCGCCCTGCCTTGGTCTTGGTCTTGTCTCGGTCTCGCCCTGCCTTGGCCTTGGCCTTGTCTCGGTCTCGTCCTGCCTTGGTCTTGGTCTTGTCTCGGTCTCGCCCTGCCTTGGTTTTGGTCTTGTCTCGGTCTCGCCCTGCCTTGGTCTTGGTCTTGGTCTTGTCTCTGTCTCGCCCTGCCTTGGTCTTGGCCTTGGTCTTGTCTCGGTCTCGCCCTGCCTTGGTCTTGGTCTTGGTCTTGTCTCGGTCTCGCCCTGCCTTGGTCTTGGTCTTGGTCTTGTCTCGGTCTCGCCCTGCCTTGGCCTTGGTCTTGTCTCTGTCTCGCCCTGCCTTGGTCTTGGTCTTGTCTCTGTCTCGCCCTGCCTTGGTCTTGTCTCGGTCTTGTCTCTGTCTCGTCCTGCCTTGGTCTTGGTCTTGTCTCTGTCTCGCCCTGCCTTGGTCTTGTCTCGGTCTCGCCCTGCCTTGGTCTTGGTCTTGGTCTTGTCTCTGTCTCGCCCTGCCTTGGTCTTGGTCTTGTCTCTGTCTCGCCCTGCCTTGGTCTTGGTCTTGGTCTTGTCTCGGTCTCGCCCTGCCTTGGTCTTGTCTCGGTCTCGCCCTGCCTTGGTCTTGGTCTTGTCTCTGTCTCGCCCTGCCTTGGTCTTGTCTCGGTCTCGCCCTGCCTTGGTCTTGGTCTTGTCTCTGTCTCGGAGCACTCTGGTCTCGGGTATGCCTTGGTGTCGGTCTAGTGTGGTCTTGACTACAACACTATTTGGTTACTCTTTATTAATCTGTCATATAAAAGCATCTCTAAACATTATAAACTGATCAAAATGATCTGCTAAAACATTAAGCTTTACTGTTTTTCTTTGGTTTGGGGGTTAATTAAATCCAAGTGCATCAAGAGAACTCATGAACCTTTTTTTTTTTTTTTAAATCTGTTGGATCCATCCATCCATCATCTATACCGCTTTAACCTGTTTGGGATCGTGCGCCGTTGGAGCCGTACCCAGCTGTCATTGGTCAAGAGGCGGGGTTACACCCTGGACTGTTCACCAGCCAATCACAGGGCTGACATATAGAACCAGACACACTCACATTCACACCTAGGGACAATTTAGAGTCACCAACCTAACCAGCATGTTTTTTTTTTGACTGTGGGAGGAAGACGGAGAAGCAGGAGAGAACCCACACATGCACGGGGAGAACATGCAAACGCCACACAGAAAGACTCCTGTCAGACGGGGATTCAAACCAGGAACCAGCAAGCACTAACCACTGCACCACCGTGCAGCCCCTCTGTTGTATAGTGAATATGCTAAGCTGATTATGTGCCATTGTTTTAAAGTCTTCTTAGTGGATATTGAGTTACAACTTGCAATTCACTAACAAAGACCACGCCAAGAAAGATACTGATTTAGAATAGTTTGTTGTATTATGCATGGCGGAGATCGAAATGATGAGCGAGGTTGCGTTAGAGGCGTGGTCTTTGTTCCTGAACCAAGTTTCAAAATCTATATTTTGCTGCAAGGGCAAAAAGTAAATCAGTTTTATGGATGACTTTGCATTTATGTATACTGCATGTTTCTGTTTTTACCAAATCACAACAACAATCTTTTGTATAATCCTGTGATAATTCATCGTTAAACCGATATTGCAGTGCCTTTTGTTTTTTTGCAATTTCCCCAAACCTGTTTTTCACAGAGATCTTTCAGAGCCGTCGTTTTAAGCTCCTAACTTTTTATTTAATTAATGATGACTGTGGATGTAGGAGCGATTGATGTGCATTGATTTAATTGTGCTGTCTTTAATGTCTTTGACTAATGAAGGAGAAATTATTCAACTGAATAAAGAGCAATTCATAAAAATTAAGTTTGGATATATTTACTTGTTTTTAGTGCACACCTTACCACTCTGTAGGGGAAAAACAACATTTGTTTTATCAATAGTTTTAGTTCATCTAAACCACAGAAACACACATAAATATATAAATAAAATAAATTCCAAGCACAAGTTTAACGCCACCTTTTTACTTTGAATTTGCAGCTTCCTGTTTAGACAACACAAGTATGTATTAATACAACATCAAACCTACACAACATACAATCATAGACGGGGCTGCACTGGTAATCTGGCAAAAGTGCCACAGAACCGCTTCTGCTAAAGTTAACGAGCATGGGCAAACAATTGAAGAGTTAGAGCAGACGGCAAGCGACCATAGCGACCAGCTCTCCTCACTTGCTGCTACGGTAAACATACTGAAGGTGGAGGTAAAGTCTCTGACGGACAAATGTGAGGCTCTGGAGGGGAGATCGAGGAGGAATAACCTTCGGCTACTGGGGATTCCTGAGAGATCAGAGGGTCCACGCCCAACAGAATTTATCGGCCAACTGCTAAAGGACCTGCTTCACCTGGACGAGACGCCCCTGCTAGACACCCCAGGGAAGCACCCCGACCGTTTATCATCAGGGTTCATTTCTTCCATGTTCGCAATGATATTCTACGCCGTGCCAGTGAAACATTCCGTGGCACCTCTCTTTCTCTCCAGGGTAAGAAACTCTCGATCTTCCCAGACTATACCCCCACTGTTTCAAAGAAGAGAGCTGCATTTGGAGGGGTGAAGCGTGAACTTCACTTCTGTTCACAGTTCCTTTTGAGTGATGTTGTTTGTGTTGTTTTGTATACAGCTTGGCCGCTGCACCTTCAACAATTGTGTGAGGTATTATCTATAATGCACTTTTTTATTTGTGACTCATCTAGCACCAGTCTGTTATTGCGAACAGGATTATTATTTATTTCCTTTATTTATCATACCCTTTCCATCTGATTTATGAACCTACCTAGAGTTGCGCAGCAGACTGGAGGAGTGTTAAAATTCTCTAGTTGGAACTGCAAAGGCCTAAACCAGCCAATCAAACGTAGTAAAATACTTGGACATCTTGAACATTTAGGAGTTCACATTGCTTTCCTCCAAGAAACCCCTCTTAAGCCAGCTGACCATAGCAAATTGCAGAGGAGGTGGGTCGGACAGGTGTACCACTCTTCATTTCAAAGTAGACCTAGAGGAGTGGCGATATTATGATAATCAGCTTATCCCAAAAGTACTGTCCTGTTCGTACGAACCTATCGTTATATCGGATCATGCTCCTGTCCTAATGAAGCTACAAATTATGGGATGTGATTATACTCGACCACCCTGGAGACTGAATACCCATCTTTTATCAAATTAAGATTTTGTGGCTTTTTATCTCTCGGCAGATTGATTTCTTTTTAGAAATTAACAGAACTCCAGGAATTTCATCCTCATTGTTATGGGAGTCATTAAAAGCATATTTACGGGGAGAAATGATCTCTTACTGTGCTCACGATGCTAAAATTAGAGGTAAGAGATTGGCAGCTATATCTCAGCGGATTGCGCAGATTGATGGGGTCTACTCTACTGCTCCAACACCAGATTTATATAAAGAGCGACTCCTACTTCAAGCAGAATTTGACGTTCTTTCTACCACCCGTGCAGAGGAACTACTTTTCAAATCGAGATGTACTTATTATGAGCAGGAGGATAAAGCAAGTAAGCTTCTAGCCCACCAACTAAGACAGGAGTCAGCGTCACACCAAATTCCACAGATCCAAACTCCAACAGGTATAACCACGGACCCCAAACTAATTAACGAACAGTTTAAACAATTTTATGCCTCCCTTTATACTGCTGAACAATCCAATGACCCTACAGCATTTAACAGTTTCTTTGCCCCCCTTGTCATCCCTAAGATTAGACCTGACCTTGCTGCAAGACTGGATGAGCCTATCTCTATAGAAGAGCTTGATAAAGCTGCGCGTGTTATGCAATCGGGCCCGGATGGCTATCCAGTTGAATTTTATAGGACATTTTTCAGTAAGTTAGCACCACTCCTCATTGATATGTTCAATGAATCCTTACTCACCCTTAATCTGCCACATACACTTACTCAGGCTACAATTTCTTTAATTCTAAAAAAGAAAAAGGACCCTCTCCTTTGTGGGAGCTACCGCCCCATAAGTTTACTGCAGGTCGATTTAAAACTCTTATCTAAATTATTAGCTTTGCGTTTAGAGACTGCTTGACTCCACATAATTTCCCCTGACCAGACAGGTTTTATACAAAATAGGCACTCGTTTTCTAATATAAGGCGCCTCCTTAATGTCATGTATAATCTTATAAAACTGTATAAACTTCTTTAGTGTCGGAGGCTGTGATTTCATTGGATGCAGAGAAGGCCTTTGATCGGATGGAGTGGGGCTATCTTTTCCACACCTTGGAGAGATTTGGTTTTGGTGTAACTTTTATCAGCTGGGTGAGATTGCTCTACTCCTCCCCTACCGCCTGTGTCAGAACTAATAACACCTACTCTAAATACTTCTCTCTTTTCCGCTCTACTCGTCAGGGCTGTAATTTAAGCCCACTTCTATTTGCGATTGCAATTGAGCCGCTGGCCATTTCACATAGATCAAACCCTCGCATAACTGGTGTGTATAGATTTGGTGTTGAGCAAAGAACCTCACTATAAGCCGACGATTTGATTCTATATGAATCTAATCTTTCTGTTTCTGTTCCAGCTGCCCTCGAGACTTTTAGGTCATTTGGCATGATTTCAGGCTATAAGCTTAACCTGGAAAAAAAGCGAACTATTCCCTTTAAACACAGAAGCCCGTAATTTCCTCCTGCATACTTTGCCGTTCAAAGTCACTCTGCTCGGCTTCACATATCTTGGTGTTTACTTTACAGATAAATTTGAGGATCTGTTTAGATTAAACTTTTTACCACTGCTAGAAAAACTACGTAAAGACTTCGAACGCTGGTCCCTACTGCCCTTGTCACTAACCTCACGAATAAACTCAGTCAAGGTGAACACTCTACCAAAACTCTCATACCTATTTCAGTGTTTACCTATTTTTCTGACTCAATAATTTTTTCATAAAATTGACAGCCTGGTGTCAGAGTTCATCTGGAACAAGAAAGTCCCTAGGCTTGGCAGAATCTTATAACAAAGACCAAAATCTTTAGGTGGCCTGGCTCTACCAAACTTCAGGTTTTACTACTGGTTAGCTAACTTCAGAGTCTTCCAGCACTGGGCCCAGTTTCATTATTCCCCCTCACCTCCAGCATGGTCACTCTTGGAGAATTCCTCTTGTAGTCCAGCGTCATTATCGGCACTGGCGCATGCTCCTTTAAGTTTTCCCCTTTCTCCTTACTCTAAAAATATTATTGTTGAATCAACACTCAGGATTTGGAATCAGTTTAAACGTCACTTTGGTTTGCAGTCCTTATCTTTATCGGCTCCTGTCACAGCCAACCCGATCTTTCCCCCTTCCTTGATGGATGCAGGTTTTCTTTCCTGGTCCATCCTAGGTATCACATCATTTAAAGACCTTTATGTAGGTAATGTAGTGGTATCGTTTGAACAATTATCTGAAAAATATGCACTTTCTAAATCACATTTCTTTAGATACCTGCAAATCCGTAGTTTTCTCCGAAATAGAAACCCTGATTTCCCCAACCTTCCGGACCCCACTCCTATAGATTCACTCCTGAAACCCTCACATTGTGTAAAGGGTACTATCTCTGTAACATATGCTCTCATCTCCTCACTGCACCCCTCCTCTTTAGACAATATTAAAGGTCCCGTTTTATGCTTTTTCTGGTTTTATATGCCCTTTAGTGTGTTTTCCAAGTGTCCTGTGCATGTTTAGTCACATCTATGTGCAAAAATTCAAAGTCCGCGGAAACACGGCTTCTCCCACGTCCTCCTGTTAGCTGTAGCATTTGCCGCATGTAACGCTCGGTTCTAGCCCCCCTCGATAACAATTTGTCAGTCCGCCGTCTTTGTCAGTGTGAGATCACTGATCTAAGCCCATTGGCTCGTTGTGGCCCTGCAGCTCATGTTGCAATTTCCGAGACATGTGCTGAGCAACTGACCAATAACGACAGAGCGGATCTGCAGACCAATCAGAGCAGACTTAGCCCACGTGGGGTCTAACAGTGTGGGCTCAACAGAGTGCAGCTGACGGACTCAGAGCGTAGAGGGAGCAAGGAGGAGCAGTACATGAAAACAGATACTTTTTTCGAACTTTATCTATTGTGAACGTACAAAAGTAGGAACATAGATTAAATATACGAACCCCAAAAAGATCAGAATATGGACTCTTTAAGATCAAATGGGAGGAGGACTTGGGCGAAGAGATTACTGATGACCTGTGGGAGGTAATTTTGCGTAGACTCCACTCCTCTTCATTTTGTGCCAGACATGGACTAATTCAATGCAAAATTGTCCATCGTACACATTTCACTAAAGTCAGATTAGCAAAAATCTATGGAAATATTGATCCCACCTGTGACAGATGCCATCAAGCACCAGCATCATACAGCCACATGTTATGGTCCTGCCGTCTAGTTACAATTTGGACAGAAATCTTCCAAACAATTTCTAAAAGTTTAGAGATCCCCGTCAGGCCGTCTGCTATAACAGCTTGTTTTGGCATTCCCTCTAGTGATGTGTTGGTCATGAACGATTCGTTCAAAACAAACGAATCATCTGGGTGAACGAACTGAACTGAATCACTGACTGAAAAGAGTCGTTCATTTCTCAACTTCAGTTGTTCTCTCCTCTCTCCCGTCTCGTATCTCTCTCCAGACTGTAAGAGTCTCTCAAAGCCCGCCCTCCCTCTCCTCTCATGTCAGTGATACCTACTGACTGAACCAACAGGACGGAGTCGGTCAGGAGCTCTGTGTCTCTAAAGCCCGCCCCTACTTCTCCCTCTCATGTCTCCAAAATCGAGGAAGTAGAAAATATATTATTTAACATTTAGGTGTCGAGAAAATGTTTGTGCTTTTTATATCTGCTGTCAGTTTACAAACGGCTTTTATATCCAACTTAATTTAACTCAGCTGACTGTTTTAACATCTACTAACCATCGTGTTTCAGTCAGTACAGTGTGTGTGTGTGTGTGTGTGTGTGTGTGTGTGTGTGTGTGTGTGTGTGTGTGTGTGTGTGTGTGTGTGTGTGTGTGTGTGTGTGTGTGTGTGTGTGTGTGTGTGTGTGTGACTGAGGCTGGTGACTCGCAGTCTTGCTCGTTCAATGACCGAACTGAACGAACTGAACGAGAGCTCCGCCTCCGAGTCTCTCTCTCCCTCTCAGTCAGTCAGTCAGTGATTTGTGTACTGAACGTATTGAACAGAACGGTCGGGGAAAATAAATGTGATTGTTTTAGCAGCTTTCAGTTTGTAACTGGAGCTTTATCAACTAAATTCTCAGCTCATTGGTTTATTATTCACCACCGGCTGTTCTCAGTACGATGGCGAGCAGAACTAAACGTTCGGCCATGTTTCAGTTTATTAAATTCTGATTCACAGACAGAGCTGCAGAGAAGTACTGAACGAATCTTTTGAACGAATCACTTTACTGAACTGATTCTACTGATTCAGTACACTGAAAAGAACTGCTTTTCACATCACTAATTCCCTCTCTTAACCTACAGCTTCCAAAATATAAGACAGATCTGGTGGCATTTGTGACACTCCTAGCAAGATGACAGATTATGCTGCGTTGGAAATCACCCACTCCTCCCTCTGACTTTGCATGTCTCAAAGATGTTCTGTACTTTATTAAAATGGAGAAGATAAGATGTGTAACAAAAGGTTCAACCAAAAGATTTCATAGAACATGGGGCCTTTTTTCAAATACGTTAGCTAAGGGTCTGCATTTACTGGATGACTCATAATAGTGGTCAGTGTACATCCCTCTTTCATGTGTATGTCTCTGCTTATCTATGTACGTGTGTGCATGTTACAAGTTTGCATACTTGATCGGTTTTCCTTCTTTTGTCTTTTATAGCCCTTCTGTATAATGTGCTTTAGTTACCTCAATACGTACTGTCTTTATTTCTTTTTGTAATTCGTTGAACGGCCAAGCTTAGTTTGCTTAGTTTAGTTTTATTTTACTGAAGAACCCGTCAAACATTTATCTGTATGTCTCAAAACTCAATAAAAAAACTTGTGAAAAAAACCCCAAAACTTTGTCTTCTAATCTTGGAATAAAACGTATTCTTGTCATTTTGTGTTTTTGTGTATTTACAGTGGGTACGGAAAGTATTCAGACCCCTTTACATTTTTCACTCTTTGTTTCATTGCAGCCATTTGCTAAAATCAAAAAAGTTCATTTTATTTCTCATTAATGTACACTCAGCACCCCATCTTGACAGAAAAAAAACAGAAATGTAGAAATTTTTGCGAATTTATTAAAAAAGAAAAAATGAAATATCACATGGTCATAAGTATTCAGACCCTTTGCTCAGTATTGAGTAGAAGCACCCTTTTGAGCTAGTACAGCCATGAGTCTACTTGGGAATGATGCAACAAGTTTTTCACACCTGGATTTGGGGATCCTCTGCCATTCTTCCTTGCAGATCCTCTCCAGTTCTGTCAGGTTGGATGATGAACGTTGGTGGACAGCCATTTTCAGGTCTCTCCAGAGATGCTCAATTGGGTTTAGGTCAGGGCTCTGGCTGGGCCAGTCAAGAATGGTCACAAAGTTGTTCTGAAGCCACTCCTTTGTTATTTTAGCTGTGTGCTTAGGGTCATTGTCTTGTTGGAAGGTGAACCTTCGGCCCAGTCTGAGGTCCTGAGCACTCTGGAAGAGGTTTTCTTCCAGGATATCTCTGTACTTGGCCGCATTCATCTTTCCTTCAATTGCAACCAGTCGTCCTGTCCCTGCAGCTGAAAAACACCCCCATAGCATGATGCTGCCACCACCAAGTTTCACTGTTGGGATTGTATTGGGCAGGTGATGAGCAGTGCCTGGTTTTCTCCACACATACCGCTTAGAATTAAAGCCAAAAAGTTCAATCTTGGTCTCATCAGACCAGAGAATCTTCTTTCTCATAGTCTGGGAGTCCTTCATGTGTTTTTTGGCAAACTCTATGCAGGCTTTCATATGTCTTGCACTGAGGAGAGGCTTCCGTCGGGCCACTCTGCCATAAAGCCCCGACTGGTGGAGGGCTGCAGTGATAGTTGACTTTGTGGAACTTTCTCCCATCTCCCTACTGCATCTCTGGAGCTCAGCCACAGTGATCTTTGGGTTCTTCTTTACCTCTCTCACCAAGGCTCTTCTCCCACGATTGCTCAGTTTGGCTGGACGGCCAGGTCTAGGAAGAGTTCTGGTCGTCCCAAACTTCTTCCATTTAAGGATTATGGAGGCCACTGTGCTCTTAGGAACCTTGAGTGCTGCAGAAATTCTTTCGTAACCTTGGCCAGATCTGTGCCTTGCCACAATTCTGTCTCTGAGCTCCTTGGGCAGTTCCTTCGACCTCATGATTCTCATTTGCTCTGACATGCACTGTGAGCTGTAAGGTCTTCTATAGACAGGTGTGTGCCTTTCCTAATCAAGTCCAATCAGTTTAATTAAACACAGCTGGACTCCAATGAAGGAGCAGAACCATCTCAAGGAGGATCAGAAGAAATGGACAGCATGTGAGTTAAATATGAGAGTCACAGCAAAGGGTCTGAATACTTATGACCATGTGATATTTCAGTTTTTCTTTTTTAATAAATTTGCAAAAATTTCTACATTTCTGTTTTTTTTCTGTCAAGATGGGGTGCTGAGTGTACATTAATGAGAAATAAAATGAACTTTTTGATTTTAGCAAATGGCTGCAGTGAAACAAAGAGTGAAAAATGTAAAGGGGTCTGAATACTTTCCGTACCCACTGTATATTACACAGCCTTTGTACCTCGAGTTATAGACGCTCATTGACTTTTGGTGTTGAAAGAGGTGTGGTAGAGAATCCCTCTGCTGGATGGACCAGTACTTCTTTTGGACAAGTCTAAATTAGTCCCACCTGTGTATATTTGACAAAATTGCCTGTTACACGCTGAAGAAGAGCGTCTGCTCGAAACATCTGTGTGATAATTAAAATACAATTTTGGAGTGCTGTCCTAATTGTTTTTCTTGTTTGAACATTTTTTGGTATTCAGCACCCAGTTGTTTTACTTTGAAAGGGAGTTGAGCATGTTTTTTCTATCATTAAAAACAAAGTTAGTACATTAATAAAGTATTTGCATTATATTTATGGTGGTAACTGAAGGATGATTTTTTACACAGTATATCGGCGTAGAAGCTTGTGAGGGTGTCAGTCATTGGACACCTCAGGGCAGACTGTAGAGGTGGCCATGTGAGAGTTAAAATAATGCATTGACAGAATAAAGATATTCATTAAAATGTAAGGTTTGTAACCTTAATGGATAAACTTTGGTAAACATGAGTCATCATTAATGTTTGTTTGGTTTCTTTACTGAGTTTAAAACTTTAGCTAAGTGAACCTAAACTCTAGGGCTGGTTAAAAATATCGATTCATCAGTGCATTGCAATTATTATTTTCCCAATTCAATATCAATTCAGGGAAGTCAATCTTTTTCATTGTAGTGACACCCCTCTCCACTGGGGGCGCTGTAAATTCAGGTAAGGCACAACTGTGAACTTTAGACCATACTGTACTTTAAAGTTTTATTCTTTGTTTATTAAAGAATAATGCAACAATTAAATTCATGGAGTCAGTTTGTTCTAAACCAATACAAACAATGCACACATAATTATTGAACAAATATCAGGTACGGTAAAGGTACTGTGATGAGTTATCTGGGTATTCCTGTCATCTGTATGCATTATCAAATCGATATCGAAGCATATTGATCAATATCAAATCGAAACGTGACCCAAAGAATTGAAATCGAACTAAATTGTGAGGTTTTGGACAATAACCAGCTCTCCTAAACTCGTCCAACCTGGAACTATAGAAACCTGGAGTAATGTGTGTACTCTGTAGAAAAAAAGTGTTGTTAAAGGCAGAGAGGATATAATGAGACAAAAAAACATATCTGATGATACTGAAATAAATCAACAAATAGAAGATAAAGCCAATTAAATCAATTTATTACAGCATCTTTAATATAACAATCAAAAAATAAAGCATTGTTTTCAGTACAACATACTTTGAACCATTTCTGCAATTAACTTCTTAGTAACCAAATTCTGAGATTATTCTTTTTTTTTTTTTTTAAGCAAAGAGAAACACGGCAATATAACAACACAAAACACCCAAAATGCATTTAGTTTAAGATTTGATGCTAAAATCTGACATGTTTGACACTAGTACAGGCAGCTCAGTCTTCACTTAAGTGGCAGATGTCCTTTTTTCCTAAGTGATCAATCTCATAAATGACTTGCGCTCCAATGTCCTGATCAATGTTACACATGTTATCATTAAGAAACACTTGTCCAAAATCAACAAATTCAGTTCTAACCTGCAACAGCTTCATCAATACCACAAAATCATAAAGTAAAAACAGTGAAAACAAATTCAATCAACATGAGGGACATTAAGTGATTTGAATACGAAGCAATATTCATCTTAACATGTACATATACAGGCCTTAACATACACATCAATAAGTGTGTTTACATGGACTAAAGTATCCGGTTTTTGTGTTTGTGCATGTAAATATAATATATTAACCTGGATTAGCCCTTATCCTGATTTGAGAAACCTGATTTTGTCACCTGGAGAACACTGGCAGAAAACTGGATACTGTGGCATGTAGACACCTCACCCCGGTCTCTGACCAGCTGCCTCAGCCAAGTGACAAATCAGTAAAACAAACATGGCGGTGGCAATGAGAGCGTCTTACTGAATGGAGTGACGAAAAAACTAAGTTTTGTCTTTCGGTAATAAGAAAATTTAATTTATAATTGAGCGTTTAGACAAGAGGAAGCGTCAAAATGTTGACCTATTTAAGTCTGTGGTGGACAGGTTTACAGGACGCTGGTTTCCCAACACAAATGTAAGTCAGGTTACGGCAGTACTGAAGAAACATTACTACAACCCTGTCCCGTCAGTCACGACTGGGTATCTTCACCAATTTCTCCCTTGTGCCATGGGGTAGCAGTGACAGGCTGACACTAGTCTGAGGGGAGGAAATGTTTGACTTTAACTGTCGCTCTCTTCTATTGCTGGAAATGAGGTGGATACGTCATATCTGCAATGCCATGTTGGCATTTATAGTGCTTAGCTTGCAATAATTCACAATGGTCTCAATTTTCTCAGATTTCTGAATTGATGCGGTTTGTGTTGTTAAAATAAACATCACAGATGCCTGCACACATAATATGAAGTAATCAGAAATCAGATCAGACACTATCATGTATCATGTACTGTACACAGGGATGTGAAGAACCAGGTTTCTCTGCGTGCATGTAAACACCAGATCCCAAATACGATTAAAACAGGGTTAAGGATCATAAACGGGGTACTGAAGTATATGTAAATGCACTTAATGTGATACAAAGGAAATACATTTTTTTATCAAATATGAATATGAACACATGAATACATTTGTTTTGAATGACCATACCAATGCTCTGATGTACTTTGAGGTTATTTTAAAAGTTTAAACCAGAGCTAAACTTCTAGATTGATGGGAATACGTCCGCAGTTCTGCTAGTACCGCAGATCTTAATTCTTTCCCTAAAATCCCAAATAATTAAAAACTCTCTGGACAGGGTTTTTCTTTTTCTTTTCTTTTTCTTCTGTCACTTCTTCATCAAGTGTTTTTCACTTGGAAACTTTATAGATGATTTTTGCCTTGTCTCTTATTTCCTCCAAAGCCCTAATTCGAGCCATATAACCCTCTTTGGCCTCTGACTTTTCTCCTTCAATCAGCAAGTCGATGTACTGTGGAGTGGTCAGAGGGTTGGGCCTCAGGGCGATGTCTTTTCTTTCTTTAAGAACCTCTTGGGTCACTCACTGCACCTTAATCTGTATATTATTAGTATAGCATGCTCACTGCACCTTAATCTGTATATTATAATCCTAAGAACACACTTATTTTGTAGCATTACTTATTTATAGCATTTATTTATATTTATTGCATCCCATTAATCCAGCCATCCAGATTTACTTAATAATTCACTTTTTTTGTCTACATCTGTAAATTTTGCAATTACTGTACATAGCACAGAATTACTGTACATAGCACAGACTCTTGCACTCAATTACTGTACATAGCACAGACTCTTGCACTCAATTACTGTACATAGCACAGACTTTTGCACTCAATTACTGTACATAGCACAGACTCTTGCACTTTCTGCTTATTTGCACTTCTGGTGAGATGCCAAACCTCATTTCGTTACTCTATACTTGTATATGTGTAATGACAATAAAGTTGAATCTCATCTCATCTCATCATCTCATCTCATCAGCAGGCTTTTAGTTGACATTTTAACCAATGCATTGAAGAACTTCTCCATACGTTTGGTACCCATGTTCCAAAACATTTCATCAAAGTTGCCATAATCATCAGAATCCTCATCACAGGCCCTGTCACTGATGGATCTGTTGTCTGCAAATAATGCAGAGTTGTTGAACTTGAAGTGAACTGGAAGCCCTATGTCATTTTTTGGACATGGGACCCCTGACACATTTATAGCCTCAAGAACGGGGGGCTGCTTGCCATCTGCAAAAGTCACCAGCATCTGAATATTCTCTGCCACATCTTTTCCAAAAATGGAGAGAACTGAGTCAAACACATATCGTTGTGTTGCTGTAAGTCGTGCGAGACAGGCCTGAGTAACAAAACACACTGCATCAATCCCCCAAACTCCATTGTCAGAGGTGAAAAGTCTCCGAATTTGGTCTGTGATCTCCCTGTCTCGCCCAACTCCTCTTGTATCCCCAAACCCTGGAGTGTCGACTATAGTCAAAGAGAAAGGAACTTTGAACCCTTCCTGGTGGTTGATTTTGTACACAGTGACTTCAGAAGTCTGGCTTTCAGTTTGTGATCTGGACTCATCCTCTTCAATTAAGTTAAATCGGAAGTCATCCTCCCAGTTCACTCCAACAATGTAGTTGATCATTCCATTGATCAGAGTGGACTTTCCTGATCCGGTCGCTCCTACAAGCATTATTGTGGGATTTTGTCTCATGCTTTCTTTGCCCAAGTTAAACCTCCGACATCCATCTATGTCAATGTCTTCTTTTTCCAGAGGCAGTTTGTAAACTGAGGGTGATGCAGAGAGTTTCCTTTTGCTAATGTTTTTGAGGTACTCTGTAAGACTCGCAAATTCACGTCTACTAGTGCAGATTTTCACAGTGATGCTCTCCTTGCTTCTGCCAGCTGCACCACAATCACATCTGACCCTGACAACATATTCTGTCGCTGACTGAAGCCCTGAAATGATCATCTTCTCAGCTCTTGTTATCATTTGCTTCCACTGGAGATCCTCCTCTTCGTCTGTTCTCTTGTTTGTTTTGGCGTACTCCACGATGTAGCTCAAAATGTGGACGTCTCGTCCAAGCTCAGCCGGTTTCTTCCAGCTCACTGATATCTCACTTGAGTTTGATTCAATTTGAAGTTTTCCAGGAGGGCTGCAGGGTAAGGTTTTAATGGAACCACTGACATGATTGGCTGGTCCAACACCTACAGAGGTCACTGCTCTGCACCTGATCTTATACTCTGTGTTTGGACTCAGATCACCCACTGTGACCTCTTCAGGTTTTGATGCTGTCTGTTGTTTCCATCCTTCCTCTCCACTGACACAGTACTCAACAGAGTAGGAGGTGATGCTCTCTGATCCAAACTTTGGTGGATCAATCTTCAGTGTTACACTGTTGTGGTTTACGTCTCTTACTGTGACTGTTTCAGGCTTTGAAGGTGGCTCAAAGTTCTCAGTGACAGAAAAGCCCCCTTTATAAAGGTAGATGCTCGAACCTTTCTGTGTCTCATTTGTTATTCCAACTGTCAAGAACTTAATGTTCTTGTTCTCCTGGTTGGCCTCTGCAAAGTCACTGAAGAGCTTTGCTTTTTCCCTCATTGAATCTGTCACTTCATGGGAAAGATACCATTGTTCCTTCTCTACATCCAGAGTATGTGGATCTTGAGTGTTTTCTGGTTTGGGTGTTTGTCTTAAGTAGTTTGACAAAGCTGAGAGGTACGGTTCATCTTTTCCCAGTGAGGTGAAAACAAAACACACAGCATATTCTGAACTGAAAATTTCCTGATCAATATTTTGGGATGGAACAGTCTTGGTGTTCTTTATCATGTTGTTAAAAGACTTTAAAAGACAGATCTCTCTCTCTTTACAATCCATCCACTCAGTCAGGTTTTTGTTGTTGAATGGAGAAGAGTGTATTTTCCTCAGGACATCTGCGAGCACAGCCTCCTCTTCTCCTCCTCCTCGGATTGATGGAAGTTTCTTTGCCAATGTTTGTTGGAATTCTAGCTTGAATCCAGAGATCATCCCTTTAAAAGTTTTCATCTTTTTGCTGATCTGTGGGAACTGCTTTGCTGTGGTGGTTCTCAGTGCCTCGTTACACCTCATTTCCAGCTCATTGAGGTCCTCCAGGACATTCTGTGAGTCTTGTACTAGTGTTATACTTATCTGACGTACAAGTTTAGCAGCAGAAGAATCTAAAGTTGTCAGAGGCAGCAGCCAGACCTTCATTGGTACTGCGTTTTCTCCATTGGGTCCCAGCAGTTTAGGCAGACTTTGGTAGACTTGCACTGCTTCCTGAAACGATGTTGGCATTTTCTGAAGGGAAAAGTCTCCAAAGAAACTACAGGAGAGCTTCTCAACACTAACTTTTTCCTTTTCTTCCATTTTCAGTGAACCATCACCCTCTATAGAAAGGGAAGGTATTTTCTTGATGTCTAACTTCAAGTTTCCCTCAATGTCTTGTTGATCTTCTTTTTGAGAAACCTCTCGGTCAAAAACGAAGAAGGCTTGTGCCCCATAAAGAATCGCTGTGACTACGTGTGTTGCTATTCCTTTGTCAAAAACATAAGGATGTTTCACATTTCCTCTTCCAAGATGATTCATCGACAGTTCCCGGACCTTTGTAGTTGCTCTGTACTTCAGTGTTACTCTGGCTTGGTTTTTGGAAGTCTTACTGTCGTTCAGGTATTTCGCTGATCCATCTACCTGAATGAGTCCACACAAGAAACTTGCCTTCAGTGATGCTTTAACATCAAGTGCAGAGGATTTATCCTCAATTGATTCAGAGGCAACTATCTCAAATTCATTATAGTTTTGTGGTCGTTCTGCAACATCCTTCATCAGGTCTTCACGGTCCCACAGGGTCAAGCCTGCAAAAGAAAAGAAGTTAAACTGTCTTATGTTATGTTATAAAAAGGCTTGGATTTTGTATACAAAATAAGACAATCTTATTGCCAAATAATATATAACACATTCATATGTTATATTTATTGGTAGTAAAGATATATTTTAACTCAGAAAAAAGTGTCTTGTACAGTATCAATAGCATCTTGTAAGTGAGAGCTGATGCTGTGTTAAAGCAGAGCAGTAAATAGCATTATAATCCACATAGGAGTTGAATTTGTGTCCTGAGATTCAAATGTTTTAGAAAATTCTCATGCCCAAAAGATTCCTTTTTTTTTTAATGTAACGCCCCTATGAGGAGCTTTTGGTTTGTGTTGATTTTGGCGCCCCCTTGTGGACATAACCTTACATTGTTAGTATTTTTCGTCATTTTGTGTTTTTAATGTAAATTTTATCGTTGTGTTGTTACTTTGTTGTTTTTATCTCTGCTCTGTAAGTTGACTTTAAGAGTTTTGAAAGGCTCCTTTAAATAAAATGTATTATTATAATAATTATTATTATTATTATTAATTTTAGGAACATTACGACCAATTATTTGATATAAATTTCAAGCCCAACACACCAACACATTTTACACTGTGAAACTCAACACTACAAAACATATTATAAACAAGAGCCCCAAAGAATACGACATGCCGAAAACGTTTTAAAGAGTCCATATTCTGCCCTTTTTGGGGTTCATATATTTAATCTATGTTCCTACTTTTGTACGTTCACAATAGATAAAGTCCAAAAAAAAGTGTCTGTTTTCATGTACTGCTCCTCCTTGCTCCCTCTCCGCTCTGAGTCTGTCAGCTACACTCTGTTGAGCCCACACTGATAGACCCCACGTGGGCCAAGTCTGCTCTGATTGGTCTGCAGATCCGCTCTGTTGTTATTGGTCAGTTGCTCAGCACACGTCTCGGAAATTGCAACATGAGCTGCAGGGCCACAACGAGCCAATGGGCTTAGATCAGTGATCTCACACTGACAATGACGTCGGACTGGAACATTGTTATCGAGGGGGGCTAGAACCGAGCGTTACATGCAGCTAATGCTACAGCTAACAGGAGGACGTAGGAGAAGCTGCGTTTCCGTGGACTTTGAATTTTTGCACATAGATGTGCCTAAACATGCACAGGACACTTGGAAAACACACTAAAGAACAAATAAAACCAGAAAAAGCAGAATATGGGACCTTTAAGGATTTGGTCTGACAAAAAAAGAAAGAAAACAGCGCTGTTAAAGTAGTGAAATGTCTGATGTAACCAGGACAGAGATAATATAAGTTTACAATGGGTGCGTCTGGAGATAGTATCTGAAGGAGATTTAGGAGTCCCCTTAGGTGGAATGTTTAAACTGAGGTGTTGTATAGGAGTATTGCCATATATGGTTGTGTAACTTGATGTTTTTATGACCCATGACGGAAAACAGATGTTTAGATGCATATAAGCAATTGTCTCTGTGTGTTCGACAGAGATCATTATTGGCTTCTTGATCCTCCTGGTCAGACGTGACCAGTGATTCTGTTTCTTGCTTAAATAAAATTATACTCTTTGAAAGCAAGTCAGTCTCAACGGCGAATTTCTTCATCATCAAACATATCAACAACAAGGAAATCCACATCAATTTTGGCGTCACGGAACAGGATCAGTTGGGGCCTTCTTCAGTGGACCACAGCTTGTTTATTATTTCCATCACTTCATAAGTGTTTCTTTCTTTTTTCTGCACATATTGCGGAGCTGTTTCTGTCGTCTATCGGCAATTTTGGCCGCACTGTCAAAGAACTGAAGTGCAATGATGTGTTGATGTTGGAGTAATTCTCTGTCTAAATTGGGGTTTATTGAGTTAAAAAGTATATAAATAAAGGGGAATAAAATAAAGAAGAGATAAATAAGAGAAGAAGAGATGAATAAAGTTGAAAGGTAATGATAGCATAAGCGCAACTAGTAACGAGACCAGTTAGCTAAAAAACTATGCAAGTTTAACAAGGACAGGGCCCGTATCCTCTTAACAGTAAGTCATGTGTAAATTAGACACTGAAGTGAAAGTTGGCTTTAAGAAGTAGTCAAATTTGAGTAAAAATAAAACAAAGGGTATTTGAATAGATGATAAACGTATAATGTAGGAAAATAAAAGAGAAGAAATAAAGATGAGAAGGGTAAAGATGAGAAGTAAAAAGATGAAAAGTGAAGATAAGGAATAAAGATAAGAGTTTTGAGAAAAGTGGGAAAAAAGCGCTGAGTAAAGGAAAAAGTGTGCATTGAAGCATGCAGTCTGAAGTAATTTGTTAAAAGACAATTTGTTAAAAGTTTGACCAAAGTAAAAGATTTGATAGAGGAAAATTATAAATAAGTCGACTTCAAAATCTGAACTGAAATGTGTGTGCGCTCGCTGAGGCGCGGCTGTTCTTGGAATGTGTGTGGCGCAAGCTCTATACAGCCTGAAGTGTTTGTGTGGCTGCTGGACGGTCTCTGTCTCTGTCTGTGTCTTGTCTCTTGTGTTGTGATTTGGATGGTTTTGAGAGGTCTGTGTGGTGTGGAGATGTGTATTTGATCCGGAAATGTTCTTGTATATGTGTGATTGATAAATAGAATAGATGTATTATTAAATAGGCATATATAGCAGGTGATTGGTTAAAAGGCGATTTAGTAACTTATAAGAGGGGACATTTTTGTTTCATCAGTGTTAAAAATCTATGAGCCCTTTGTCTAAGGGGATGTTTATATATCCGATTTGATAAATATGAGCCTTTGTTTCAGAGGACTTTTACTTATCTGATCTTCATCAGTGTTAAAAACCTATGAGCCCTTTGTTTCAGGGGACTTTATATATTCAATTTGATAAAAATCTATGAGCCCCTCAGAGGATGTTTGTTTAATCTGATAAATACACATGAGCCTAATAAAGGACGTTTATACATAGCATAAGTGTATATAGTATCTGTTTTTAACAGAAGTGGAGAGACCAGCGAGGATAGTCTGCACCCATTCAGGTAGCAAGTTTCGAGAAAAGAACAGAAAAATTCCTGATAAAATTTAGAACTGCCGGCTGATTGGAGTGTGAACTTTTCTTTCTGTCTGTTTGAGCGTATGTGTGTGACCACATTATGCTGCGAATTTTGTCTGTTCAAAAAGAACATATAGTTTGGTTTAAAATAGGTGAAGAAGTTGGTTTTGACTATTAGAGAATACATTTTTCTATTTTGCTGTTGACTGGGAGGATACTGTGCTGATTTCTCTGTGTGCGTAGACTCTGTGCACAGGGGTGGAGCAGTGATCTTAAAAGTGTGTGTGTTCTGTGCTAGTATATTACCACCCTCTAGGAAATCAACACATTCTGTTTCATTTAATGTCCAATAACTAAGTTTAGCTGAAACATCATATAACAAGACAAAGTTACAAAAGATAATTAGACACTAACTTTATGAACATCCATTGTGAGTAACCGAGTTAGCTCTAGAAATCAGATTCAAAACGGTTCTTTGTGATGCCATTATTTTGCTTTTCTTATTGCCTTACGCCTCAGTCTCTTTATTTCCAGTCTTCACATAAAATGTGCTTTTATTTAGAAAAACTGCAAAGGGGACTTCTGCTACATCGTAAAGTTATGGGAGTAAATACATACAGCTAAAATAACAACCAAGAGGAGAAAATGTTACACTTACGTTGGTTTGTGAGGTGGATTTATCTTAAAAACCTCTGTTTGGGTGACTTACTCTCTTTCAGAAGGATGCTACATGCAGCATGTTTCCATGTGTTAGCTCTGAGCTCTGACTCAGTGATGAGTGACAGGAGGATTAAATGCAAATGTAACCTTACTGTGCTTCAACTGTAATCAAATAGATATGATTGGCTTAGTTGTCACTTAATAAATCTTACTTGACCGATAAGTTTTCTTTTAATGACTCCACTAGTAAAAAGTGTACATTTTAGTGAAAGTAGGGGTGTCACAGCACCCACAACACCCACGGGTGAGATGCGCTTGTCTGTGCATTAAATGCACTAGGTTTGGACCATAGGGTTTGGAGACGATGTTAACCCTTTAACAGCCAGGTTAGACTGGAAGCCCTTGCTAAAATTAGGAGGCGGGTCCAAGAGGCGTTCCCTCACATAGAAAGCCAATTAGCTTACTCCTCCTGTTAAGGGGAGTGGAGAGGTAGCCCCCTCTCCTCCTTCTTCTCTCTGTGGGACACAGAGGGAAGGAAAACACACCCCCAGTAGGGAGACAGCCTTTGCAATAGATAAAAAATATATATATATATAGATAAAGATTACAGATTTTTGTTTTGTTTTCTTTCTGTTTTCTCTGTTTCTCTCTACTATGCTGTGTGAGAGCTAAAGGGAAGACAGACAGATGGATTGTGTCTGAACTGGATCAGTCCAAAAAGGCAGATGAGGAGAGACCTGGCGGGTACTTCACAAGCACTGGAAGCTTGCGGATGACAGCATGTATGGATCCTGAATCCAGCTTGATCAAGGCCAGTGCGGTTTTATCCACAAACTCTTTCAGCAAACACCTGAACTTTTCTATCTGTGTATACACATTTTTTATAGTCAACATCTTTGATACATGCTTAGTCTGTTTTAGCATAGAGGCTTACATTGTTTCTTCTATGTATCACATTACAATTATATAGGAGGAAGTCTTGGCAACAGACTGACTAATTGAAGCATTTGGTCAATAATGGAGTATTTTTGATTTGATTGATCATTTATGGAAAAGTTGATTTGATTCAAATGCAGTTGAGTGCTGTGAATGCTGGTTTCATTGTCTGAGTATGGTCTAGCTTGACCTGGGCTATTTTGAGATGGAACATTGACATTATTTCCATAATTTTAAAGATAAATAAGTGTGATTAGATGCATTAGGTGATAAAGAAGTGCTTTTGCTTTCATAGTAAGAAGGCTTTGGTCTCCTTTGGGGTTGGCAAATTCATTCACTTTAAAGTGTGGTAACAGTACTTTCTAAATAGTTTGACTTATAATACGAGGAACTAAGAGGGTCATTGTAATGTCAAAGATGGACACCAAAATTACAAAATCAATCACTCCTGTTGATGTAGTACAGAAGACTAATCCTCTTGTTAAAGATATTCCAAAAATATCAGAAAAATGGAGTAAGCGTTGGCCTGACATTGACCAGCCTTGGCCAGTAGAGGGGACTTTGAACCCGGATGTGATCAAAACAATACAGGTACTTGTGTCTATATACAAGGTAAAGCAGAAGAAGGGGAAAAAAGGAAAAAGGCGTATGGAGAAAAGACAAACTGAGCTTGGAGTTCTGCAGTTGTTTGAAAATGAAGGACAGAAACTGTTAGAAGCTGCAAATGAAAAAAGAGGCCGCGGTATGCAAGAAATACAGAAAAATGATAAGGCAGTGGGTAAGTTAATGGAGAAGGTTAACACACCCTTCTCACATACTGCCTTAGTAAAGAAGCCCCCGCCTTATGAGAAGGAAGTCAAGTTTACTGATGTTTACCCTCAGCTCCCAGTGATTATACAGAAGGGCAACTATCACATCACAGACGAGGATGAACAAATAATCGAGAAGGGAAAGGCTACAACGACCATAGAAATGTACCCAAGCTCCGACAGCAAACATAAAAAGACCCGTTTGAGAAGTTGGAGCGGTCAGCAGTTCAGACGACTGGACATAGAGGATGACAGTGAGAGTGATTCGGATGAAGCTGTTGGTGGATATGACCCAGCAGTAAGACGGATGTTGGCTAAAGCGGAGAAAAAAGGAGACAAGCCAATAAGAAGAGTGGATCCAGGAAAGGACGACACAGATGTGAGCAATGATGATGAAGACTCAGAGAGAGAAGGTCCTTCATATCTTCACCCATTAGCAGCCGGTTTAGGGGTGGAAGATGATGGATGCAGCGCTTTAAGAGAGGTGGAGAGAACTATAGATAGATGCCTTGTGAAAATGAATGAATCTACCTGTCCAGCAACCCAGCATGTCTTGGAAAGGCAACTAGAGGAACTGAAAAAAACACGGAAGAAAATACAGAAGAAGTCTCAAAGGTCTGACACTTTGGGGTATGAATTACGTCCAAGAAAAGAAAAGAGATTCAATAAAATGTGTCCAGTAATTGTGCGAGGTCAAAATTTAGAGTATAAACCTTGGCAAAGTACAGACATGTCAAACATACTTGAAAAGTTACCCACTCTTCAAGATGGAGCGCATCCTTGGATTTCGAAGTTGGAAGAGGTTTTGGTGGGAACACAGCCTGCCATGGGAGACATTAAGAGACTCTTGGCTAGCCTCATTGGGGTCCCAGCGATGGAGGAAATCCTGCAGGCGGCAGGCCTTAATAGATATGTGGCAACTGCAGTATACACAAGGCTTCTCGGAAGAAGTTGCAATTCTGTCAGGAGAAGGTGGTGTATCTGGGTCAAACAATAACTCAGGGACACAGAGGCATCTCTGACAACCATTTGGAAGCCATTCGAAAGGCGCCGAAGCCCAGAACAGTCAGAGAGATGATGACATTTCTTGGAATTGCGGGATATTCTTCAGCATGGGTGGAGGACTATGCCACTCTAACAGGGCCTTTGAGGGCTATGATCAAAGAAACCGGGAATGCTCAACTCCATTGCAATCTCACCTGGACGCAGGAAAGTCTTGTGGCATTTGAGACGATTAAACAGAGGTTACAGGAAGCACCAGCGCTAGCATTGCCAGATTATTCTAAGAACTTTTTGTTGTATGTGTCTACATCCACTGGGGGTAAATATGCATGTGCAGTTCTTTGTCAGCCCACAGGTACGGGGACAAGTCCTCAACCTGTTTCTTATTATTCTACTGGCTATTCTGAAGTGGAGATGGGGTTACCACTGTGCTACAGAGCAATGGCAGGAGTTTATCTAATGTATGATAAAGCATCATCAGTAACTATGGGTTACCCTGTAACAATTCTTACCCACCATAGTCTCAGAAATCTTCTGAACTTTGATAAATATACTTTGACTATGCCTAGGTTTAGAGACTATCATAGGCTTTTAGAGCAGGAAGATGTCACCTTGGTAAGGTGTGTCACAGTAAATCCAGCTGAGAACTTGCCGACTCCAGAGGATGGGGAGCCACATGATTGTGTTCAGGAAGTGGAGAGATATTCGAAGCTCCGGTCGGATTTACAAGCTATTCCACTGCATGAGTCGGATGTGGAGTATTGGACTGATGGGTCCTGCTATCGTGTGGATGATGCATTGAGTGCTGGTTATGCAGTAGTCAAAGCCCAGGGGACGGAGTTTGTTGTTGAAAAAGCAGAAGAAATACCACAACCTGCATCTGCACAGCTTGCTGAGCTAGTGGGGCTGACTGAAGCATGTCTGTTGGCTGAAGGCAAGCAGGTGACGATATATACAGATTCGGCATATGCACATAATGTGTGCCACCTATTTGGATCGGTGTGGAAGAATCGGGGGTTTAAGAAAACAGATGGTTCTCCGATACAGCATCATGCCCAGATAATGAAATTGTTGCATGCGATGATGAAGCCGAAGGAAATCTCAGTGACTAAGTGTGCAGCACACAAAAAGGACATGTCAAGGGTCACACAAGGTAACAAAGTAGCTGATGAGGCTGCAAAGGCGATAACAGGAGCAAACAAATTGGGCAAAGTTCTTCTGATCACCCATGAAGTGGACTTGGAGGATAACATTACGCTCAGGGATGTTGTCTCAATGCAAGAAGCTGCTTCTGCGATGGATAAACAATTATGGAGAGACAGAGGAGCCACTCAAGATTCCACTGGCCTGTGGAGAAATCATGGAGGACTGCTGGTAGCGCCCCCAGACCTGCTGGGTCTGATGATCCAGGAGGCACATGGTTTAGCCCATGTTGCAAGGGGGGAGGTTAGGAGAAAGATCACGAAAGAATATGGTTTTTGGGCACCGTACTTGCTTGAACAGATTGATTATGTCATAGGCAGGTGTACTATCTGTCTAAAAAACAACGTTCGTAGGGGTGTGATGGTTCCTCCCAGTTACATTCCAACGCCAACAGGTCCTATGCGTGAGTTAGTTGTGGATTTTGTTGACATGATAAGACCGGTAGGAGGTAGAAGATACATGTTAGTTGTTGTGGATAGATTTTCAAGATGGCCCGAGGCCTGTCCAACTAAGCGGAAAGATGCTCAGTCTGTTGCCAAGTTTTTGTGTCGTGAGGTTATAAGCAGGTGGGGACTCCCAGACCGCATATCCTCAGATAATGGGAAAGAGTTCGTGGATAAAACAGTAAGACTAATTCTGCAAAAATTGGGAATTAAACAACGTTTAGGAGCTGTTTATCATCCGCAAAGCCAAGGTGCTTGTGAAAAAATGAATGGTGTGTTAAAAAAACGCATTGTTAAAATCTGCCAACACACAGGTTTGAATTGGGTGGAAGCGCTTCCACTGGCGTTAATGGTGTGTCGTTCAAGTGGGCTCCGTGATTTGCATATGACACCCCATGAGTTGACAATGGGCAGACGGATGCCGACACCTTGTTTGCGTACAAGTGGCAAGGGTCCAAGTTTAGCCCTTTTAGAAGATGAAATGCGAGTGTATGTTAATTACATGGCTGCTTTACATAAGAGAATATACACATATGTCTCTGACAGGCAAAAACGAGAGGAGGTGCAAGAGAGACTCGATGAGCAAAAGACGAATGCAGTGCAACCTGGAGACAAGGTATTCGTGAAGGTGTTTAGGAGGAAGTGGTTTAATGAACGCTGTGAAGGACCATTTGAAGTAGTCCGCAGTACGGGAACTGCGGTCCAGGTTAAAGGGTCTCCTACCTGGTATCATTTATCACATTGTGTTAAAGCGCCAACAGAAGAGGTTCCACGATCACAGAACCGAGATGTTGAAAGCGCAAGAGAGCCAACAGAAGCTGCAGAAGCAGCAGAGGTTCGTGCAGACCCCCAAGGTCACGATCCGGAAGAAGGGATTGACCATGTTGGGGCTATGCATGATGATTTTGATTACACTTTTGATGATGTCAGGGATGACTTGTCAGTCCGTGAGCAAGAAAGACGATTTGGTGACATTGATTTACAACATGTCCCAGAAACAACAGAGTCTATTTCTCAAGAGCATGAGTCAAAGACTCCAGAGGGCTGTGATGCCTCTACAGGAAAATTCACAGACCCAGTTGGACCAAGGAGTCCAAGGCCAACCCGAAGAAAGGTTAGACCAAAACGTTACGAGGACTAGAGTAGAAGTGATTTTGGGAAAGTCAGTTCAGCTCCCATGTCAGTGTACAAAGGAAAATAATGGGAAAGGGAAATTCCGAGTCAAGTGGGAAGATAGCCATGGTAAGGTTATTGATTTATTGGGGACATCACCACTAGAAAAGTATGTGTTGCTTAATGATCGAAGAAGGTCAAAGATTGAGGGAGACTGTAGTCTTTATTTACGTAGATCTCAGATTGAAGATCAAGGTGACTATAAGTGTACATATTATGACCCAAAATTAGTAAATATGGGAGAGCATAGTGTCCAATTGGGGTTAGGTTACAGAAACAGTATTGTGACTTTAGTGGTACTAAATGAAACTAGAATTGCAAAACCCCTGGTTGTTGAAGTAGGAAAACTGTCAACTACCATATCAACTCTCCCGCTGATTGAGAAAATAAAGCAGACATCCACCTTTTCAAAACTGAAGGTTACTGACGTCACAGAGATATTGCGTCTAAATACAGCTGAGCCTCAAATGATTTCTACAACTCAAATTCCTGTAAACATTGTGATTAAAGCTACGTTAGGGAATTCAGCACGCCTTCCATGTAAATGTGGAAAATGGAATAATGATGGTAATAATCCCCCTAATTGGAAAAATGCTCGTGGTGAAGAAATAGTGCTAACAGGACCTGAAATTAATAGTGTGCCTCGTGATCAAAGAAAGTATATTTTGTATAATCACATAAGGTTGTTTAGGGTTGAAGACGACTGTACACTTGTCCTAATCAATGTAACAGGGGAAGATCAGGGAGAATATACATGCACTTATTTGGATCCAGAGTTTAAATTTGTACCATATCACAATTATTGGGTAAAAGGGTATAGAACTCGTAAGATAATGCTTGTGGTAGAAGGCCTAGATCCTATTGAAGTAGTTACGGTGGCTAAAGAGGTTCAAAAGCAACTAGTCACTCCAAGGGTGACTGATGAACAGATGATGTCTACTACTGTAGCTCAGAGAATAACTAGTAGTATTAACGTATCAACTTTGGTTACTACTCTAGCTGCGAGTAATTTTACAAGTGAGGTTGTAAAGATGGGATCTACTATCAACGAAACAATGATGAGTTCTTCGGTGTCTACAAAGTCTGTAGGTATGATGTTGACATCTGTTGCTACATCTACATTAGTTAAGGCAGCTGAAACAATTCAGATGACTATGTCGAATCTGATTGGTGATTTTGTAGATGCTGACGGAACATCAGAAGGCATGACTAAACATCTTCATGCATTAGAGAAGCGTGAAACCCAATGGAAAGCTTATGGGTTTGATTCCTCGGTGTTGCAAATTGCAGACCCGTGGGCAAGTAGAAATATGTGGTACCAACAGTTGACTCACGCTGTTAGATTGGCTAGTAATTTGAGTGGTCCATGTGTCGTGAGAGTTCCAGCACCAGGCACATGGCCTTCAATTCTAGAGACGGTACCAGAACCTTTAACTTCTAAATGTCAAAATTATGCGCTATCGTGGTTGGTATTTAAGCAACAAGCACCATATGATTATTGGATGGCCGTGTCGGTGCATCTATTTACACCTCAACGGAATTGTGCTTGGTTGAAGAACTTATCATATATAAATCTCCTTGATCAGTATGAAGATATTACGACAGCAGTCCGTGATCCTATGGAAATGACACCTGTGAAGGTTAAATCTTGTTTTTGTTCAAATGGTACTTATGGTGGAGATGGTATGTTTATGGGAATATCAGAATGTGATAACTATATGATGCAATTTGGACGACGTGATCAAAGGGCTATTGATGACATGTATATAGTGACCTTTCATGCACCACATCGCCGACTGAGTAAAACTCTAAGTGTAAAGAATCAAACTTTACCGGGTAATTTTACCATAGGAACATTTAAAGATATCTGGTGGATTTGTGGTGATAAGGCATACTTATTTTTACCTTATGGTTGGATTGGATGTTGTTATATGGCACAGTTGAAACTTCCATATGATGTTTTTGTTATTCAGAAGGGACAAGGGTCTGATGAGGATAACTCTACGACAATCTCCAGCAGTAGAAAGAAAAGAGATTTGGCACAATTTCACAACTTGGAGTCTTATCATTGGAGGATAAGTTTGGGAGAGAAATGGGGAATAGGATTGTTTCCATGGTATGGTGTTACATACTTAGCTGATCATATTGATAATATTACATATACCCTGCAAGGTTTTGCAAACGAGACCATAAAAGGTTTTGAATATTTGTCAAATACTCAGAGGAGTCATCGATTGACGTTGCTGAAACATGACATGGCTCTTGATTACATTTTGGCCAAACAAGATGGCCTCTGTGTAGCTTTGAATCTAACTGGAGAAGCCTGTTATACTTTGATTCCTGATGCCACTGACAATATGACTAGTGTCATAGATGCTTTGAAACTAATTAGGGATTCATTTGGTCCATCAGAAAGAGCGGGATGGTCTGCGAATACCTGGTTACAAGACCAATTAGGACCAGTAGGAGCTATAGTGGTTCAGATTTTGGTGGCTACCCTTCTATCACTGTGTGTGATGTTTTGTTTTTGTACGCTGTTGTTGACCTTTGCTAAGGCTATGATATTGAGATGGGTAGGAGTTGTGATGCCAGGAGAAAACATTCAGATGCCGCTACTGAGTGGTAATGACCTAAGTGAAGGTGAGGAGGTCATAGAGATTGGAGAGAAATATCCATTTTTGAATATCTGAATTCAACATTGACTCACTATTATTTTGAACTGGAAGTGAATTGATAAAAGGGGGGAATTGAATATTTTAATCATGTATATTAATCATGTATATGTTAATCATGTAGTGGAATAATGCGAAAGTATGATGCAAAAATTAATATTTTTGATGTTTTGTATGTACAAAGATAGTGGTTGTTGATTTTTCTTCCCAGGATGATATTTGGGAGACCAATGTGAGGGTGGCTGATTGTCCAGAGATTCTTCCAGATTAATGGAGTTGAAACAACCAAACTTAAGAAAATGGAGGATGGAAATGGACAACGGAAACCTGAATGAAGACATCATGATGAGGGGTTTCGATTGAAAAATCATTGAAGGTTTATTACAATGTAACTTGTATTGTTGATAAATATTTTTTTATGTTTTACTTTATAGTAGATATTTTTAGCAAGACATATTTTTCTGGAACTGTATAAGATGCATATATTGGGACCTCAGGTGTTTTCTTTCTTTATCGATCCTTAGGGAAAGTGGTGTTAGGTAGGGAGAGGTCCGTTGGAAGGTGCGATGGGTCGACCAGCCTGACTTTGGACAATTTTTAGATTTTATTTCTGAGGTTTTGAATGTGTGCATTTATATATCATCCTGAAAAGTTTTCATAACCCTTTTTCTTTTTAATTGGTTTGGAGTACTATAGGTGGTTGCCTGGGGCAGAGGGACCGTGAGAGAGTTTTTCCTGTCTAGATTGTTTGATGGATAATAAAGAAAGATAGCTGCCTGATGGGTTTTTCGCTCTCACACTCCACAAATAAAAATTTTACTATATTACTAAGGTTAAGCATGAACAGAAGTGATTCGTATGAGGCTAATTAACATCATAATTGTATAATTTATCTCGTTTGCGAGACTATAGTCTCGCTAGGGGGGACTATGAAGTGTCTGATGTAACCAGGACAGAGATAATATAAGTTTACAATGGGTGCGTCTGGAGATAGTATCTGAAGGAGATTTAGGAGTCCCCTTAGGTGGAATGTTTAAACTGAGGTGTTGTATAGGAGTATTGCCATATATGGTTGTGTAACTTGATGTTTTTATGACCCATGACGGAAAACAGATGTTTAGATGCATATAAGCAATTGTCTCTGTGTGTTCGACAGAGATCATTATTGGCTTCTTGATCCTCCTGGTCAGACGTGACCAGTGATTCTGTTTCTTGCTTAAATAAAATTATACTCTTTGAAAGCAAGTCAGTCTCAACGGCGAATTTCTTCATCATCAAACATATCAACAACAAGGAAATCCACATCAGTAGTTACTACTTAAATTAAATCTAAATTAAAAAGTAATGCTTAGATTTATAAAGAAAAATAAGGAAAAGGAAAACTTTGCAATATTATTGAGAACATTGAAATAAAACAATCACATTTTTCCATTCACTGACTGAAAATTCTTATAAAGATTGGAAAATTGTATAAAATGGTATTGTGGTATTGTGTGATACATATCGTATCTTAAAGATTTATTTTTTGGGCTTTTTGTGCCTTTATTTGAGAGATAGGACAGTGGACAGAGTTGGAAATCTGGGAGGGAGAGTGGGGAATGACATGCGGGAAAAGAGCCACAGCTTGGATTCGAACCTGGGCCGCCCGCTTATAGGACTATAGCTTCCATACATGCACTAACCACTGCGCCACCAGCGCCCCATACATATCATATCTTGAGTTTAGAATATATTTCTTTTAAGTGTAGTGTCTCCTCCTTTAAACAGGGAGAGAAACATGGCAGATTTAATTGTGAGATACGTTTCATTGGCAAAAGAGACTAAGAGGGAATTAAAAAGAAACTTTGGGCGATAAAATCAGTGACTAACTTTAAAAACTGTTGACCCTGTTATCCAACCTCTCTAAAAAACAATTATTAAATTAAATTAATTAAAAACATTAATGCTCAATCATTCATAGCTTTGTAGTAAGAGAATAGTAACCTGTAGAAACTATATATGTATGTATATCATAAAAATATCAAAGTAATGTGAAGGCTGAAACTGTTCTTATGGGTTACATTACAACCCACTGGACTTTATTTTTTTTTCTTTACATGCACTCTGTGAGTAGGTTACATACACTGTAAGATTTTTTTCTCTTTGTCCACTGCTCAGCTCCTACATTGCACCTTTTGTACATTTTGTGTTTTTTATTTATTACATTTTTTAATTCTATTTTATATATTGTAATATCTTCTTATTCTGTATTATTTAAGTTGTTGCTAGTTCTGCTTTATTTCCCTGTTAATTGTTTAGCACCAATACACCAAGTCAAATTCCTTGTACGTGTAAATAAACATGGCAATAAAACCTGAATCTGATTCTGATTTATAAACTCCTAAAAAAAGTTGTGAAAGGTTACTTCCATCACTTTTTTCACCCCTTTAAAAATAGTAATTGTTGTTTTATTATATATCGTTGGAAAACCTGATTAGTCACCTTTACAACGAGGTATAACTTGTGAGGATCATACATTCGTAGAATGAGCAACACACTAAACATGTGGGTAGCACCCTAAAACAATGTGCCATAATCCCCTGCAATGTTCTTCTGTTGGTATTCACTCCTGTTTTGAGCTTCAAGTGCTGCCAGGTGTGTGCCAGTTACAGGTGTATAACTGGCACATGATTGGCAATTAATTGACAGCACTTGTGGGACCAGCTTGCACGTGCTGTACATGCTAGAGTGACCAACACAGCCACGCTGGTTGATCTTCAACAACTCCTGGTTGAGGAATGGGATGCCATCCCACAGCAAAATGTGACCAGGCTGGTGACCAGCATGAAGAGGAGGTGCCAAGCTGTTGGCTGTGTATGGACCTTCCACACGCTACTGAGGTCCTGAGCAGTGTAAAATGAATAAAGTGTAAAAATGGCCAATATGTTTTGTTTTTTCCTTACTACTGTGAGAGAGTGCAATCATCCAATCCACCAAGAAACTCAAAACAGGAGTGAATACCACCAAGAGAATATTGCAGATTTTGGCTCATTTCTTTTGGGTGCTGCCCACACGTTTAGCTGTGTTGCTCATTCCACAAATGCCCGATCCTTACAAGTTATACCTCGTTGTAACGGTGACCAATCAGGCTTTCCAACGATATACAATGCAACACCAATTAGTATTATATAAGGGGGAAAGAAATTGACTGAAATAACGTTTCCAAACCAGTATGTATGTATATATATATATATATATAAATAATATACACCTGTATACATATATATACCTGTATATATTTAGATATATGTATAAATACTATAACTACACATTGCAGTGAAAACATGTTTATTTTTGGCTGTATTGGTTTATTATTACTTTATCCCCACAGAACATTACCATTCGTGGTCCCTAGAGTCTCTAAAAGTAGTGTTGGAGGTAGAGCCTCCAGTTATCAGGCCCCTATCCTTTAGAATCATCTACAAGTTACGGTCCGAGAGGCAGGCACCCTCTGTACTTTTAGGAGTAGGCTTAAAACTTTCATTTTTGGTAAAGCTTAAAGTTAGGTCTGGCTCGGGCTTGGACCAACCTCTAGTAATACTATACATGTTAAAGGACTGAAAGTATTACACAAAGTCTCGTGTTATTTATTTGAGGCTTTGCATTCTTTAGTATGTCTGGAAACCAAAAAAATGACAAATGCTTAAAACTTGTTTTCTTGTTGATAAACCTTATAGAACTCAACAGTAACACTTTTTTGGTGGCTTTGGTTCCAGAAGTAAATTTCCACGTTCATATCCTCTGTTGATTTTTCACAAAATTCTTATATCAAGAGATTGGTTCCTGGAACCAAGACAACAAGCAACAAAAGGGTATTGAAAAACGGACCGAAGGCATTCATCCTATCATCTCAAACTCAGTGTCACTTTGTTCCAGACATGTTGATGATCTCCCGTTGTGCTCCACACGATTCTACATAAAAGGGCGTGGCCACGGCGTACGGTCAAACTTAGATATCGCGGCACGCCCCTGTTAACCATTCTAAAGGCCTCCCCATAGAAGTTTTTTTCGCCTACATGCATGGCAATTTTTACGCATATTAACCATGCCAAGACCTACATAAAATCCAGTTCAGATGCATTCTTAGATATGGTATTGGCATCTAAAATGTATTTTACATTATGCTCCATCTCAAATGATCCAGAAAATATTGAGACAAAGCAGAAAAAATAAAAACAGTTACCAGGGCTCGACATTATAACTGGCCCGCTGAATGATTGACAGAGTCTGGGCCAAATGGCCTGCTCAGGCCAGTTAAAATACTGCCACGTTCTCAATTTCACAGCGATATCCTGTCATACTGGTGTTTTGTCAGTAATTATTTAAAAAATGCTGCGCTACTAACTGCTACGGCATCACCGTATCATAAGCGCTCGTGTGTCACAGTTGAAAGGCAGCCGACGGCTTCACTGCTGTCTCTCCCGCGAGCGCGCTCGCTACTCTTGAAACGTCAACTCGCACACAGACTTTAGCGCAGGTTTTCTCTAATAAAAAAAACCAAACCATCAGATCCCGACAAAAGCTGGGCTTAAATCAGCATTCAAAGGACAAAAATCACCAGAAGAGTGGAGAGTGACAGCAGGACGAAAAGAGAAGAGAGAAAAGTTTGATCCACAGTGACAGACAGCTGGAGGAGCTGGAACACGTTAAAGTTAAAGACTAGATCCTGCTGAAGATAAAAGTAATTCACAGACATGTTAGCCCTTAAGAGAGCTCCTAAAGTAAAGACGTAAGGATGAAGAGTTTCTCACAGATAAGAAAGAAGGAGAGATTCCAGATCTATCACAGCCTCATATTAATATCACATTAAGTAGACTCACGGGGCAAATTTAACTTAATGTCAACCCCTGGTTACTTTACAAGGACAAGAAAATCTCCAGGAAACTTAAAAACTTTAAACCTTTGAAATAGAATTTTTATTTTTAAACAGCTGCCATTGAGCTCAGGATTTAAACACATTTTTCATTTGGACTTCACCTGGAGTTTCTCCTGCCAGACCCCTATTATTTTTTCCCACTAAAGTCCGAGTGAGCTGATGTGACAAGCAGTAGCATATTCTCCAGAGGAATTGACTTCAAGCCAATTGCAAGGGGGAATAACGTTTGTATTCTGTGACTGCTGCACAGTGCATAGTGTGTATATGTGACTGATATGATTTCTTTGCGAATAATTGAATGGCTGAATTATGTTTTCTGTTTGTAAGTATGTTCTTCTCCACTATTTTGTTGATCGTGTGATTCAGTAGAACAATAAAACTGCAGGTCTTAATGATTATGATGACTGAGAGATGCTTCTTTAAGAGCGCAACACACTTTATTGTTGCAATCTTATTTTCTGACCGCTTTTTTAAAACCTGAATGTAAAGAATTTTGATTTTATCATAGCTTTCTAAGTTACACATCAGAGGTTTAAATTTAAATTTGGAGTTCCTTTCAAAGTTCTCACCTCAGGAGTCCCCCTGCTCCCCCTCCTGTCTGACAGGAGTAGTCTCCAGCTGTGCAGTGCATGTGTGAACAGCCAGGTTAGGAGAAAATCCAGAGCAGTCCTCCTGAAATTATCTACATATTTTCAGGAGTGCATAAGAGAAAACGGCTAAAGACACCACTGCAGCAACACACTTTGCAGCTGTAACACAACTCCGATATACATCAAACCCCGGCAGGCATCGAACTCCGACACGCACAGGGGTGCGAGGGCCCTTCATCACTGCTTGCGGTTTTAATTAGTGCCCGAGCACCTATTGTAACCCAAGGAATCAAAATTCTTTCTTTCAGGCAATTCAAACACATCTTTGGGGGCCTGAACGTCCGTGAAAACTCACCAAAATGTCCCCAAAATTCAGCCCCCGCGAGAAATTTACGTATGAAAGTGGTTTGGTATACATGGTAAATGACTCTATGGCACCCCCAAATGTCAGCCAGGGCACTGCGCTTAACCTACAGACATGAAAACTTTGTACGCATATGTATCTTCGTGAGACGAACAAAAAGTTACATTATGACCACACAGTCCGCTATTTTCACTTCAACTTCAAAATAAGACGATTTTGCGCTACCTATTTGAACGAACTCGTCCGAGAGCGTTCATCCGTTCGAAAAAAAACTCAGTGTCAGTGTGTTCTAGACTTCATACTCATTATCCCAGTGGGAAACCTAATCGTTCCATATGGGTTAACTGAGTGGGCGTGGCTAAATGGCTCAGTGGCGCCCCCTTCAAATCTTCAAAAATGCCTCTCCATAGGGTTTTTTTTCACCTACATGCATGACATTTTTTATGTAAATTAAGCATCTACATAACATCCTCTGGCACCCATTGTCAAAACCCAACAGGAAGTCCGCCATAATTCTTTTGACATATAATATAATATAAATATAAATAATATTTGCGTATTACAGTATAGTCTGTGAGTCTGTATTACCTTATTTGACAGAAATCTGTGCATTTCCTGTTATTTCTGACCATTTTATAAATAATATTATCTATTGCAGCTATATCGGCCTTTGCAGGTCGTCAAAAAAGAGTGCTGCGAGGGACTAAACACTTGAGTGAAGCTGTGACGCGCTGTCGTTATAAATGACTTCCAGATCCAAGATGCTTTAGTCATTTATTCTTACAAAAAAGCAACACAAGATACTACAACCGCTGTTATCGGGTCATCAAATCAACTTGCGATCGCAGTGCAGTATAGTGTCCACGCTCACCCTCTCTCTCCATCCAAGCCAAAAAACCAGGTGAACAGGTGAGTGCGCCTCATATAATCAGTAACCAGTAACAAGCAGACCGTAAACAATAAACAAATCAGTAAACAACCCATGACACCAAATACACAACCAACTTACATTTATGGCTCCTACACTATCATTATGCTTAAGTTACTGAAACCACAAATAGATCTGGTAAAGATTTTTTTTTTATTGTAACAGTGAAACAGGGGAGGAGAGGGATTTTGAGGGAGAGGGGTGTAATGAGATTGTAGAGGGGGGGTCACATCCTCAGTGCATTTCACCCTCTTCCTATGATGGCTGCTCTTTACCTTTAAATTGTGTTTTAGTTTTACATTTGTTTAAGTACATTTATTTGTCACAGATAATTTGGATCATTTGATCAGATCAGGAAACTGAGAAATAATAAAAATGTATTTGCTGTTTGACAGTCTGTGTGGAGAAGTTCACAGACTACAGCTGGCTGACGTTACGGTCGGTAACTTATTGATTGTTGATAAAAGCAGACACGGTGGAAGTGAACGGTCAGTGAGTGTCATTTGGCCCCCTGGGTCACTGCAGACACTCATTTTGTCATCATTGGTCGTTTAGTTATTACTGTAAGAAATTATTTATATTTTAAATAAAAGGTAAATAAAATATAAATAATTTCTTACAGTCATAGCAAAACTAACAATGGAGACAAAAGTCATCTTGGGATTTTCTGAAATAAATGTTTTGGGTTTTTGATCTGTGATATCTTCATTTTTATTTCACTTTCCCCTGATTACCAGGACACAGGAGAACATGTCTGTCTGAGAACATATCTGTGAATTTTAGTTTTCACTTAATTTTTTTCTCTTGTATTTGTGGTGTTTTACTGGTGTATATATTTTGGGGGTATTTATTCTGATCCCCCAGGATGTCCTGTATAGATGTATATTACATGGTTGTGAAGGACTCTGGTGAAATTACACTTGCCTTTTCACAGAAGGAGACCAGTAGTTAATAAATAAGAGGGAAATGCCTCAGACCTCAGAGGGTTAATGTTTCATTTGAGTTATGTTACAAGTGAATTCTTACCAGGGATGAGTAAATCTTGGCGACAGTCATACAGCATCCCCACGCTGAACGGCCGACCAAGTGCTGCCACCTCCATCGTCCTGCAGGGTTCAGGGTCCATCTCTAAATATTCAAACAGCAAACAGTAACTATGTTGGTCTATGCCCAAGACTCTCCTGCTATCAACTGACCATATTGTTTACTTTCTGTAACAAGGAATCTTTAGTCAGGAGCAAAAAATAATAATAATTGTATTTGTATAAAGTTGTTTCAATGTGTTTTAAAAGTGACATATAAGTAGATTTTCTTTATTTCAGTTTATCAACTTCACTGCTGTTTATTATCCCACTTATTACATGTTTACATGAGAAGAACAAATCAATAATTTGGCCTAAGGTTTGACTTGTAAACATTACTATTGATTTAGAACAGATTTCTTCCACTTAAAAAATAGTCCCTACAATTTTGCTGTTTTAACTAGTTTTAATGGAAACAGCATTGCCTTCTTATCTGTGTAATCTTTGACTATAACAAACTGTAAAGTGTTGACTGTTTTCTTTTCTTGACATGATAAAATGAACATAATGTAGGAAGAAACAGGAAAGATAAGACATAAAATACTTACCACCAATCAACTGATTCTTCACAGACTTCAGGTCAGGATGAGCACATGCTTTCTCTAAAGAAGGTTAATTAGATCATGGTTAACAGTCAGTGCATACATTTCACACATTTAGATCATGAGAAATTGGAGACCATAATATAACTCAAAAGAACAAGCTGCAGACAAACAATGACAATTTTAAACTCTGATGATGCGAGTGAATTGCTGAATGAAAAATGCTGATGAGATGTTAAAAAATCAAATTATAACCATTTACAGACTCAGTTTCGTATTTTACCATGCTGACATTTGGAATCATTAAACACTAAGTACAGCTGAAGCTGATGGGGATGTTGTAAGTGCAGGTATTTGATCTTAAACCAAAGTATTTGACACATTCAAGCATTTACCTGAGGATGGCTCTAGATAGGAAAAAGTCAGGGGAGCACAAGCGTTATAATGGGAACATTAAAGGTCACATCACTCCTCTTCAACCAGTGTTAATAAGTCTCAGAGCTCCTCAAAACATGTGTGCAGGGTTTTTCCTGGCTCAGAACGGGCCTTTGGGGGGTGACTATACTCGCTGTAGTAAACGTTCGACCTGCGTATAACAGTATAGTCTACGAGTTTGTATTACCTGAAATCTGTGCATTTCCTGTTATTTCTGACCATTTTATAAATAATATTATCATTATGCTTAAGTTACTGAAACCACAATTAGATCTGGTAAAGATTTTTTTTTTATTGTAACAGTGAAACAGGGGAGGAGAGGGATTTTGAGGGAGAGGGGTGTAATGAGATTGTAGAGGGGGGGTCACATCCTCAGTGCATTTCACCCTCTTCCTATGATGGCTGCTCTTTACCTTTAAATTGTGTTTTAGTTTTACATTTGTTTAAGTACATTTATTTGTCACAGATAATTTGGATCATTTGATCAGATCAGGAAACTGAGAAATAATAAAAATGTATTTGCTGTTTGACAGTCTGTGTGGAGAAGTTCACAGACTACAGCTGGCTGACGTTACGCTCGGTAACTTATTGATTGTTGATAAAAGCAGACACGGTGGAAGTGAACGGAGAAAAGTTGAACGTGCATTCCCGACTCGCTCCATACAGACCGCACAGTTGCACTACAAGTAAACAGGTGTGTGCGGTGGTTGGTGTTCCGGTGTGTGTGTGTGTGTTTGCAGCCATTTATGTTGGTGTGTCTCGTCTCGCCAATCAAAAGAAACGAACAGTCAATCAGCTGGCTATCCAGCGCGAGCCACATGCGTAAACAGATGAGAGGGGAGATGACTGCTAGAAGTCAGAGACATCTTATTTAAGTTTATGTTCTGCTTATTCAACAGTCGTTTGATGTATTGATATTTTTAACATTCAGAGAAGATTTGATTTGCAATTTGAATTTTTTTTTTTTTCCTTTTGCCGCTCATGATTTTCCT
>NC_089198.1:3287572-3315072 GCF_963930695.1 Labrus bergylta | reverse complement strand
AAGGCTTTAAAATAGATTACTCAGTGACCATCATTGACACTCCAGGCTTTGGAGACACCAGAGGCATAGAGAGAGACAGAGAGATCACAGACCAGCTGAGGAATCTCTTCTCTTCTCAGCGTGGTGTTAGTGAAATTGATGCTGTGTGTTTTGTTGCGCCGGCCTCTTTAGCTCGACTCACACCGTCTCAGAAATATGTGTTTGATTCTGTGCTCTCAATCTTTGGCAAAGACATCGCAGAAAACATCAGGGTTCTCGTGACGTTTGCTGATGGTCAGCAGCCACCTGTCCTGGAGGCGATCAAGGTTGCAGACGTCCCGTGTCCTAAAACAAAAACTGGGCTGCCGATTCACTTCAAATTCAATAATTCAGCTTTGTTTGCAAACAACAAATCACCAGCTGCAGACAGCATGAGTGAAGATGAAGAAGAGGGAAGCTTTAATGAGATGTTTTGGAACATGGGGACCAAAAGCATGAAGAGATTCTTTAATGCTTTGAATCAAATACAAGCTAAAAGCTTGGCCATGACGAAGGAGGTCCTCTGGAAAAGAAAGCAGCTTGAAAATTCAGTTGAAAAGGTTAAAATTGGCTTAGCCAAGCTCGAGGAGATAAAAGAGACAGGTGAGCAACTGAAGCAGTATGAGGCAGAGATCAGCAGAAATGAGAAGTTTGAGTTTGAAGTCACTATAGAAAAACCTTTTCAGATAGATATTTCTGGTTCTGGAGTTTACCAGAACAACTGTCAGCAGTGTTGTTTCACCTGTCATGATAATTGTCGCATTCCAAATGACGAAGACAAAATGCAATGTTGTGCAATGGGACCAAATGGATACTGTACTGTGTGTCCAGGTAAATGTGCCTGGAATATTCATTTTATTCAGAAGTACAGATGGGAGTATAAAGAAGTTAAAGAAAAACGAACGGTGACAGAGCTGAAAGAGAAGTTTGTCGTAGCAAAAGAGGCCAAGTCACCTGTTGAGGCATTGATTGGAAAACTGAAGGCTGAATATGATGATGTGCAGGATGAGGTGGAGAAACTGATAGAGGAATCTGCTCAGTGTTTGACAAGACTTAAAGAGATCGCACTGAGGCCAAATCCTCTCTCCACTCCAGAGTTCATCGACATGCTCATTGAAGGAGAGAAATCTGAGGCCAAACCAGGCTGGACAAAACGAGTTCAGGCCCTGACGGACATAAGAGGAAAAGCTCTTACCGTGGATAAATTAGTTCGAAACCAAGACAGGACTAACACTGACACCTGCCACAGAGACAAACACCAGAAGAGACCAAGACTAAAATGAGGGAAATAGTGATACTGACAACAGCCAAGACAGTGACTGTGATACTGACAAGAATTCTGACAGGAAGTGAGACTTACTTCCATGTGACGAGATAATGATCATTCCTCAATTCAACGTATAGATCGTGCCAATAAGGTAGTGCTTCAACATTTTACAATAAGTCAGTAATTAATTTTGCATGTCAACTATTTTTGAGGCAGAGGCTATGACGTGTAGGCATATTGTTTATTGCCAGTACATTGTGCAAATGTGTGAACATTGTTATATGACTTCTAGGACCATTTTCTTTGATTAATTAAAAACCTGCAGCCATCACAGAGCAGTAGGAATAAAACATGCACTCAATCTGCAGCCTCCCATAGTGAAGGTCTATGTAACTTACAAGAGGCATCAGGGTGGAATTGAAACAGGAATACCAGCCTTTATTTGTGCATCTCTGATTTATTGTACTCATTTTTTTTTAAAATGTGACTGTAAATACTTTTGTTTTGTATGTTACGCCTCTGCAAAGTTCTCTTTGTTTCACACAAGCCTTTTAGTAAGCAAATTTAGTATCAGTATTATTTAGCTTTTGAATTAATCAACAGATGTTTAAGTGTCACTAGTGATGATAAAACTATCAAAAACAGTGACTCATCGACTTCTCTGCAGCTCTTAACCTTTTAAACTATTGTTGTTGTTTTATAAATGAAGACTGTGTTGAATTGTATAATGATTGTGTTGGGTGTGATTCATTGTGTTGCTCTAAAAAGAAAAAGAAAAAAAGGAGATACTTGATTGCTAATATAAAAGCTTTAAGACCTGAATTATCTGAATTGTATCTTGCATGTTTTTTTATTACATTACAACAAAGTGTAATCTTGACAAAATAAATGATTTGAACCATTTGTTGCTATGCCAACCAGTTTACATTTGATGCTGTTTCACCTGCCAAAAAAACATTTGAATTAACACTTAATAAAAACAATTTTCTTTACCAGATCATAGAGCTGTCCAATTTTTTGTGTGTCTCAGAATGTATTTATAGTCTTCTCTCACTTCCTTTTTCTCTTTTGTATTTTTCTCTCACACAGACTATCACCAAGCTGTTTTTGCAGAGCCCTGATTATAGACTTGTTTTTCCTGCGAGTTTAGAACTCTCTCTTGTCCAGACCCCAAACTATATCTGTGTATTAATTAGATATTTCTATAAATCTCTGCCAGGTCTAGAGGTTTTAGAACTTGTGTATCTTTAATGAGCTTCTGCTTCCAGAGGTATATGGCACCCTCTTGTGGTGGTTATAGTTATTGGCCCTGTTTTGGGTTGTTTAACAGGTGAAAAAGATTTTTGCTGATTTCATCCACATTTGCCTGAGGAAGATCTCGGAGATCTGCGTTAAATTAAATTGGGAGTTGTACAGTGTGTTTACCTTTTTTCTCAAAATATATTTACAACAAAATACTGATGTAAACAAAATATGCTCACACAAAAATATATCAGTGCAACAGATACAATTTGTCGTTGTTACAGTAAGAAACAACAAAAAGTAGTCAAGAGATAAAAGATTAAATCAACTGAAATAAAATGTTTTTTTCACCACGTTTCATTTATCAATATTAATACATTTAATGATAAATAATGTGTTTATTCTGTATCATTATGCCACTAAGTGAACGTAGGACACTTTAGATGTACTAAATAATATTTAAAATGATATTTAATCATCTTTACTTATCTGTAAAGTAGTCAGTAAAATGGGCAGAGTCCCTCTCTGTCCCCTGTAGTGAGTCAGAGTCAATATGCAAATGAGGGGACGTACTGTAGTGCTGTACTCCAGGTAATATACCTAGCTGTGTTCCTTGTCCCTGATCTTGAAAAGGGGGATAGTCTGGTCGAAGGCCTCTCTCAACATCACAGTACGCCTGAAGGACAGACATGGTATGATTGAGCCTGGCATACCTGATCAGTCTGCCAACCTTTAAAATACAAAAAACTATTTAAATGACAGATTGAGAAAATGAGTATTTATTCATTTTATTATAGAATCTGTTAGAGATAGGTGGATCTTTTCTAGTGGTCATTTTGGAGTCTCCTCTGTGATGAGCTGTACTGGGTTTTACTGAGAGCTGTTCCTAATACTTTGTCCACACTTTCTAGTGGTCATTTTGGAGTCTCTTCTGTGATGAGCTGTACTGGGTTTTACTGAGAGCTGTTCCTAATACTTTGTCCACACTTACCCCTAAATTCCACCAGCTGCGTGGTCGGTTCTCCGCTGGCCCTGCTGCGTCCTCCATAGCAGATACGCAATGCTTCTATTTCTGACCAATGCCGGAGCACGGCGCATCAATTTACCACAGAAACGATCAAGCAGGACAGGAAGTCAGACACCGAAACAACATAAAACATCCAGTTTATTTTCAGAATAAAGCACTCCTCCCTGACGGTTCAGAACAATGACCGTATGTGTGTTTGTTGATGTATTTGTAAGGGTTTGATACAGATTCATACCACATACATCGTATTATCTCGCGCTGTCAAGAGTGTACAGTAATCTAGAACTACAGCTCGCTCTGCACACATATCTGGTGGAAGTTCTGGGTTACTCACTGAATAGACAAATTAGGAACATCTCTCAGTATAACCCAGTACGGTCGTTATAGTTTAGCTTATATCACAATTTCTCCTCGTCAAAAACAGTTTCAATTGGAATAACAGTACAGTTTAAACATTGTGTAACATTACAGCTCTTATTAGAGGCACAAATGAGTCGTATTAACGCAAACATTTAAATGTAAAATAAAGTTAATTTACCTGTTTGTCGGGACTCGTCATCAATGTTTGTAACTGGTGTTGTAGCATCAGCGTCTCCCACGTTTCTATTTCTGATGTTGATTTCTGATTAATTTTAGAAGCAGCGCCGCGAGCTACGCTACTACTGCTCATAATTTTAATGAGGAAGAACCATCAATCAATCCTGTCTGTATTTGGGTGTGGGGCGACTATGGCTTAGGAGTACAGTCGGCCGTCTCTCAGAGAGAATCACTCCCATGATTCTCCACCAGCCTCAACATGAGCTTTGGTTAATGTTTTGATTGAGAGCCACCTGACTGCAGAATTTACATACTATGCGTTTAACTTTGATTTACAAAGTGCCCAAAAGGTGTAATTAATTTAGCATGTAAACTATTTCTTTAAGGCAGAGGCTATGATGGGTAGGGTATTTGTTTATCTGGTATATCGTGCAAAAATATGTTAGTGCAATATACATACAGGATATTGTCATGATTTGGTTTTATATTTTGTATCATTTCAGAGTTTAGATTTTCTTTATTTTGTGTCATTCTTCCCTGGTGTTTGTTTCCCTTGTGTGGTTCCTAGTTAAGTCTTTATTGTTTCCTGTGTTATTTTGCAATTTCATATCCTTGTGTCCCTCTATGTTCTAGTGTGTTTTATTGTTGTTACATTCTTCAGTTCTCTGTGTCATTAGTGTTCTGATTTATACTGTAGTTCTTGTCCCAGTGTTTCTTGTCTTGTCTTTGTTCCTGCCTCTGTGTGTTAGTTCTCTCCAGTTATGATTGCCCTCAAGTGTCAGTCGTCAGTCTTTCCCTGTTCCCGGTGATTCCTCGTGACTTAAGACCTTTTGTGGATTCTTCAGTTTAGACATTTTATGATAGTAAGTTTGTTTTGCCTTTTCCTTTAAAATAAATAGTTTTCTTTAGTTCTGCACTTGGGTCCTCATCATTGTTTTTTTCATGAACCGAAACAGATATAGTTGTTGTTACAGTAAGAAACAGCAAAAAGTAATCAGAGATAAAGATTAAATCAACTGTTTTATCCAGCAGATGTTTCATTTATTAATATAGATGTGAATATTTTCAGCTCTCAAGAAGAAAAATACATTTAATGATAAATAAGGTGTTAATTCTGTATCATTATGCCACTAAGTGAACGTAGACATCTTTAAATGTACTAAATAATATTTGTAATGATTTTTAATCATCGTAACTTATCTTTTAAGTAGCAATATTGGAGTCCTCTTGATGGGGAAAAAAACAGTTAACATGGACGCTAGAAGTATAGGCTAAGGTTGTTTTTTTCATGGCTGATATTTAATCACCTAAAGGTGGCACAGAGCTCCTTTTTTCTTCATTGAGAGAATGACGAACACAGAATGAGCCTCAGGTAAATATTGTTATTTAATATACTCTCCTGGCTTGCTTTATAAGCTAGTTAAACCTTTGAGCTTTTGCCACACTTAATAGAATTACAATAACTATGTACAAAATATATTATTTTATTTTGCTCCGTTTTGATTTGATGAAGGATAAGAGTTATTCACAATAAGGCGTGTAGCTGACCTGATTGACAGGTGGGCGCGGTGTAACGGTTTGTCAGGAGGTTTAAAACCCGCCTCAGCTCCAGCTCTCAGCCTGTCGTTAGGTTGACTGAAAGTTAGACTGAGACAGCATTTCCAGCATGGTGGTACTCCTTCTGTGTTTTTGATTGAGGCCTTCCTGTTCTCGTTGTATTTTGTTTGTTAGTTTTGACTTTAATTTAAGATTAGATTGGCTTCTTTTCTGTTTTGTGGAAGAAGCTTGTTTTGGGATGTAAGTTATTCTTCAGATTGTAAATAAATCCTTGTTTTCTGCTCGTGGAGCTTATTAGAAACATGCAGAGGCTTTTTAGGTCGGGTACAATCACTTCTATCTGAACCACTTCTCTTGCCCGCTTCCATCACTGCAACATCTGTTGACCTGATAACTGCTCTCATATCTGGCAAACTGAGGGGAGTCCAAAACGGCCTTATGGGGGGGATGCTTACAAGTTACAAGTCATACCTCGTTGTAAAGGTGACTAATCAGGCTTTCCAATGATATATAATACAACACCAATTGGTATTATAACAGGAGCAAAATAAGTGACCGAAATAACGTTTCCAAACTTTTTTTTGAGGAGTTTATAATGAGATGATTCTCATGTAGTTGAATGAAAACTGTTGAAACAGCTTTTGGTATTAATACTTTTTACATTTAATAACACTGGACATATTTATAAAGTGTGACCTACACACACACAGGTTAACTCTCACATCGAGGGGATTTGTGTAAAAAAATAATAAACATGAACGGTGATGACATGACGCTAAAGCATGAAGGCAACAGACACAACATGCTCACAGTTTTTTCATCAAGGAAGCGTTTTCAGTAAAATGTCGAAGTCTCTCAGGTGACAGGAAATTATTACTCTGATATCAAAACAACAACCTCTATAAAAGTTTATGCACCCTATAACTTAGACATTTCCTCCCGCTCTCAGAACGTTATTCAGATCCTTGTTTGAATATCATGTAAATTACTGCAATATTAAATGGTGCAATACTTTGTCCTAGCTATCTAAAAAAAGTACGGATTCTGCAAGAAATCAAGTTAAATGTGTCCTATCATGTTCTGGAGTCAGTTCTCCTACTGACCCTTTTCTTCTTTTCACACTGAGTGCAACATTTATCATAATGTATGTATGTCCAACATGTCTGATGCACGGTATAAACCGCAGATTATGTGAGCTTATTCCAATGTGCCATCCTCTGCATACACACGACACAAAACATCTCATTCCAGGAAACAAACAAAGGCTCGAACATTGTATGCAGAGGAGCACAGATATGGACCGACCCAGACGATGGCATAAAAAAAGAAAAGGGTTTTAGTCCACAGTCTGTGGGGCCCTCTGGTGGTCAGGGAGAGCATTTCATAGTCGTGGGGCAGCAGAGTAGAAGGCTCTGTCCCCCATTGAGCAGAGCTCTTGGTGTTTGTGGGGTGAGCAGTTCCTTAAGGTATGGAGGGGCGTTGCCATTACAGATGTGTGATACGGGAAGCCTGCAGTGTAGTGAGTGCAGGATGGGTGTGATTCAGCAATCTCTCATCAGGATCATGGCAGCTGAGGTCAGGGAGGCTATGAGTCAATCAGGAGTAGTAAAATAATTGTACATACACAACACACTTTTGCACAAATAATTGGTTGCAACAAGCCTCAGGTCACCCCCCCACCCCCCTCCTTGATTAATTTGGGGGGTGGGAAGTTGGACCCAAATTCAGGCCAAAAGTTGTCCAGTGTGTAGCAAGCCAAAGTTTCTGTTAACTTTTCTGAAATGTTTGTATCAAGTGGCAGTTGCTGGTGTTGACAAATGAAGCCCGTACAAAAAGTACTGCAGTACATGCTGCAGTTCCTGTTGTGTCCACTAGAGGCTGTCTCCTGCAGTGAGTCAATTCCCATAGAGTTCCATGTAAAAATATCCAGCTTTGCTTTTTCACCCAGTAAAGCTTCTTTGAGGTAATATGATGAAACACTAACAAAATGTTCACCGTTACGCAGATGATACTCAATTATTCTTATCAATGAAACCAAACAGCACAGTTCCTCCAGTGTCCACTAGAGGCTGTCTCCTGCAGTGAGTCTGTCCCCATAGAGCTGGTACAAAAGCAGTTTGGGTACCAGGTAGCTATCTGCGTCAGTGATAGCCATACCTGGCTTTTTAGCTCGTTTTTAGCTGACTGTTTGTCAGGTTTTTAAAACTTCTTCGGCCTCGTCCCTTCATGGACTCACCGTTGTTATAATCACATCACCTGACTTCCTTTTTTTCCCACCTCTTTTTTGAAAATAGTATCGGTTCCTTCAGCCACATGAAAAAGTTCCCTTTAACTTTTCATTGCACGGTTATCCGTCCATATTCTGATGCTGTTTCTTTTTGGTCCCATCTGGTTTAAAAGACCAAATCTCCTCGGAGCTCTGGGCTCAAAAGCACCTCCTCCAAACATTAACATACTCCTGGAATCCGTAAGAAAATGGAAGTTCAGTTCTTTGGTCCTCCATATTCGTTGTGAAGTTTCAGAGCTAACAGTCGACGCCTGGCATCACCTTGATCTTCTCACAAAGCTCCGCCTCTTCAGGGCTCAGCGGGATTTGAATGTCCCAATCGGATCTCTGCAAGAGAGAAAGTATAGTTTTTATTCACGTTAAAAATGAAACTTTTGACCTTACAATAGATCTGTTTGTAATTTGAGGATATCGTTGTTTATTCAGGGTAACAGGCAAATCACAGCCCTCAAAAAGCTGTGAACAGAGGTATGAATGAGCAGATTTCTCTTTGTGCATGTAAACACCATATTCTGACTATGATCAGAACCAGGATCAGGCTCATTACTGGGATACTCAAGCCCATGTAAACAAACTTCTAGAACAGTTTGTTTTATTTGCGAAATACCTTTATATGCCCAATTATACTGAGGCCCGCCCAAAGAAAGTGTCTTGGCCCCTGAAAGGCAGAGTGAATGGTCCCTCTGCAGGTGCCATTTAATCATATCAGTGCATGCGTATTGGATCTGTAGCGTCATTGGAGTCAAAAGACCAAGCTTCCTTTATTTTCTGCCATCTGTGTTATCATTGCTTCAATTTAGGATGGATTATGTTTTTGCTAACCATCATGGCCCCTCTTACGGCTGGGCCCCAGAAAGCTTTCCCCTTTTTTCCCCCTTATGTGCGGCCTTGCTAACACTTATAGACATCCCACTCAACTCTGTTCTTTGACCCTTCCATCACTTCTCATACATCCACCCTCCTTCCTTGTCCCTTCATCTTGTTTGTCTAATTCTTGGCACAGTCTGGGCCGAGGTCAGCTCAGGTAGACCCTGAATCCTGAGTCCCCCTCTGCCTGGCCCTCAGTCCGTCCTCCCAGACCAGCCTGACTGATGACATCCCCTTCCACCATGATCATTATCTCACCATACATTAATCCGTCTCAACATTCACATGACCTGATATCTAATTGTTGTGACGTGCTCCTTGCTAGATACCAATGAGTAGACTGACCAGTGATTGGGGCAGTGGGTCTTTATGGAAGTATGATTGACAGGCGTCTGCACGGCAGTGAACGATGGACCAGAACACGGCGAACAGGAGGCCCGCCATTATGATGACCGTCACCGCCACAGTGGTCGGCCTCTTCCACGCAGCGTCCGGCCCTGCAGGTGAATCACAGAGAGAGTTTATTCTTACACTGTCCTTTCTTTTTAAACCAGCCCACCGTGTTCTTTTAAATCTGTTAGACAATGTATCCCGATGTTCTACTTGTGGTGCACGCCAGGAGAGGAAGATGTAGACCAATCACAGGGCTTACAGTCAACATCACTTCGACGCGTAGTTACATTTAGGAGGAGGGGCACGCCAGGCTGCGTTGGTACAGTGCTACATCAACAGCGTATGCTATGGGAAGATTTAGGCTTTAGGGGCCAATCACAATGAGACGCGTCGCCAGCAGCCTGGCATGCGCTCCTTTCTTGTGCTGGCGGTTTTTAGACTCGCATAAAAGTTAAAATATTCTGATTTTTTTTTCAGCACGAGGCACAGAGTCGCACAGCACGTCAATGTGACACCTGGCACCGGCAGCCAATCAAATCAATCAGGAGGCGGGCCTTTCACTTTACCCCTTCCTTCCCAACAAAGAAGAACTACTCTCCTTGTTTTGAGATGGTGGTATTCACTATACTGTATATCATGAACTCCGTGAACTATGTGACGCAAGTCCTAAACATAAGAGCCTCAAGTGGAAACAGGCCCATTTCTGTGACAAAAGGAGCGTTTGTTGTGTTTGAAAAATACATTTTATTTATTTTTTTCCTCCACATACAATCAAATTGGCTGATGAAAAAGTATTTTGTGTTTCGGACAGTGAGAATGGATTATTAGTGTGGATTTGTGACGTTTGTACACCTTACAAGTGGAGAGAAACTGAAATAGTTCAGGTCATTTTAGAACATCTGAACAAATTTGGAATGGGGAACTTGTCCTGCAATTAGAAACATGGATAAAAAAATAGATTTTAAGGGGAAATCATTGAGCATGAGATTGATTTTAGGGATGGAGTACAAATGATGATGCAAAGGGAAGCTTTTCCTTCAATCAGAAACAAGGTGAAATCAGTGGTTTTAGGGAGAGAGCACATTTATTAAAGAAAGAAAAACTAACACTAAAGGTCAAAAGAGGAGAATAAAGTCGAACATGTCTTTGCGTTCGACTGTCACATGTACCTGTGATGGACACACACTGTGTGTCGCTGCTGCTGCTGTAGAGCTGTGTGTTCAGGGCTGTGTGAGCTCTCACGCAGTACTCCACTCCCTCCTGCAGGGCGGGGACGTTCAGCACCTTCTGCTCAGAGTCCATCGTGTACACATCAGCCTGAGAGAGAGATACGGAAGAGGATTAGGGCCACACATAAAAAATAATAATAGAGTTCTGACTTTATTCTCAGAATTCTGACTTTAAACTCAGAACTACGCTACCTGTAAGGACCAACTCCGGTGGATAGTCACTGTGCTCTATTTTGTATTTTTTGAATGTGTGGCCCTAATCCTCTTCCGTAGAGAGAGAACATTTATTACAGGTGAAAATGTTTTTTTTAAATCTGGCAACATATCCCTATAGTTTTTGAGCTATGAGACAAAGAAGAAGAAGAAGGGATTGTAAAAGTGAAGGTCAAAGAAAAGAACAGAGTGAGCAGAAAGAAATTTGTGAAGGGACAAAAGAGGAAAATTAAATTGCTTAAAATAATAAATAAAAGAGAGGAAAAGAATCAGCTAAGTGAACATAAACAAGAAAAGATACAAATGAGTAAAAGGAGTTTAATCAAAGTAGAGACAGAAAACAGACCAGATGTGATCTCTGACCTGCAGCTCGTCGTCTCTCTTCCACACCGTCACCTTGACAACAGCAGTGAGAGGAAGCTTGTCAAACGTCACCTGAAGAGCGCCGCCGTCCCCCGTCAGCACCATCTCCGGCACCGTTAGAACGGCTGTAAGCAAAAAAAGAAGAATATGTGATTTTTTTGATCCAGCAGATGTCGCCCTTGAGCACCAGCATGAAACCAAAACAACTTGCGCTGCATTGTTGTGTTAGCATGCTAATGCTAGTGATCTTTATTATGCTGGTATCTTCACACTGCATGTAAATTTACCTGAAATGAGCGTGATCTAGAAACACAGTTAAGCAGTGAGTACAGTATGTTATTCTTCTTTTCTCTAGTCCCTCAATTAAACAACTTTATATCAGTATTTTAGAATATATATGATGAGCTGCTGTGGGATGAAAACCTGCTCCTGATTGGCTCTTACTGTCTCTGCGGTTGAAAGAACGGTCGAGTCTGTTCCAGGAGGAAAGCTTGGACCCGCATGCCGCTTTGACTCGGAGGTTGTAGTCTGAGTCCGAGCCGAGGTCGTACGTCAGGTCGCAGTGAGTGTGAGGAGTCTGCTGGCACTCGGGAGCATCCACCCAGCTGCCGTTCAGCACCGTCAGCTCAAACTCCCTGATGGACAAACAAAACACAGCGCTTTAGAATCATCCTGTCTTTGTTTGTCTGCTTCAGTTGTTGTGTGATATTATATCATGACACATGTTGTGTAAGCTCAAACTAAAGCCATGAGACATCAGTGTGAGCCTCAGGAACCACACCCTGCATACCTCCACAACACACACAGAAGCCCTTAAAGCTACTGAAGCATGTTTTCATTTCTAATTAGTCACATCATCCAGTGGAAGGTTTAGTCTGAGCCGTGGTCAGAGTCGTATTGACCAATCAGGTACCAGTAAACACGGTGGATAAACTTTGATGGAAAGACGGTGCGTCAACTGTCTCAGGTGGGTTCCACGAAACGGAAAAAAACATCATTCAATCACCATCAACACATTTTGCACAAGTCTTTACCCCAAACTTAACTATTTCACTGATCACTCAATCACTTCCAACATTTGGTACATTCCCTTTCTTGCAAGGATCCGTCATGTGTACATTTGTTTGGGGATCGTAAAAGTGTTCAACCGACTGTAAATGTTTTTCAAGCTTTGCAAAAGTTTTTCACACCACCTTTAATTTTGGTTTGCACCAAAACGCTGTAAATCAACAAAGTGTCTGTGACCATCTGTTGGTTACTGAAGGGGATCGTCATGCTGGAAATGTCGACCTATAACGACAGGCTGAGAGCTGGAGCTCAGGCAGGTTTTAGGCCTCCTGACAAACTGTTACACCGTGCCCACCTGTCAGTCAGTCAGATCAGCTACACGCCTTATTGATGATTCACTCTTAACCTTCATTAAATCAAAACCGATGAGTCATTAGAAAACAAGCTGCCTACATACAGTGTGTGTCAATAAAGACATGAGCTAATCACACCTATTTGGTCTTTAGAACCAGACTGTAAACATGTTCATCTCTGCTGTAAAAACAGGCTTTTTAGAATGGGTGCGGATGTGACTTCCTGTGCTTCTGCAGCCAGCCTCTAGTGGACACTCCAGGAACTGCAGGATTTTGCACCAGACGTTGCTGCTTGTCTAGAACAGATTGTTAGCTGCTCTTACACGCAGATATCTGTTCGTAGAGATTATGGAGGATTATCTTCTTCCTGATTCTGCTCTCCGTACAAACTTTTATCCCGCATACACTGAAGCCTGACCCGGACAACGAATGTACAAGAAACAGAACACAACCCTGATGCGACAACTATATTCCTTTCTTGTGGTTTTTATTCCGCCCAGGATGTCTTTGTCCCGGCAGCAGAGGCCGGGCTCTCGAGTAGACGGAGCTCCCCGACCTTCAGCGAGGTGATCTGGCACTACTACCACCCGATGTCCCTGACGCCCAGCCTCCACCATCAGACTGTGTCCTCCCAACAACCACCGCCGTCCTCCTTCATGCACGGCCCGCTCCGACCTCCACCTCAGCGGCGAGGAAGTGTGGACAACAGGAACGCGAGGAACAACAAGGAGAAATCCTTCCTGCATATTATCTCATATGCTCTTTTGTAAAGTGTCTCCAGATAACATTTATTGATTCTTAAATCAAAGTATTGGACACCTTCCGACCTGATGGATTAGCAGAGTTACTAAAGTTCATCCTGAGGCGAACATGAAGTACTCCTTTCGCCTGCTTGTTGAGATATTTCAGATTCAGAGCGGTGAATCAACCTGACAGGTGTGCATACCTGCAGTGGAGGCGTGCTACTAGTTTTTAAGACTTGGAACCGGATCTCAACATTCATTACTCGCTTTATGACTTCAAAGACAGCCGCAGGAATGTTCCCCAGAGTTAATTAAAAGTCCTTCTCTGACGCAGTCTGATGCTGCAGTGGTGAAAACTAAAGCCCAGCTCGGACACACCTGTCCATTAAAGTCATTAACACAGGTGTGTCGCTTTTTTTCTGTGTCATTAGGGCACAGGAATAGAATGCGTTTACAGTGGGGACGATTAACAGGCAGGTGTTGTTTATGTGCATATTTTAACCTGTTACTCACCTGCACTGTCGGCCTGCACCTGAGGCTCCTCTTCACTACAAACACTAATGTTTTCTTAGTGCACCTGACCTCAACCGCACACACAAACTGTTTCTTCCTGCAACACTTAAGTCTTTATATGTGATTTTTCACACTTAAATATAATAGAAATCAAGTATATCCTCTGAAAATAACTCTGTGAGTCATGACTGTCTACAATGGGTGTAACACCCGAGTCCCACTGTCTGTGATGTTTTCAGAGTTTTCAGAGTCCTATCTTCAGTTTGTTTACATCGCCAGGACGGCCGGCCGACTCCTCCCCTCGTGTATAAAAGTTGTTTGATTGAAGGACTAGAGAAAAGAAGAATAACATACTGTACTCACTGCTTAACTGTGTTTCTAGATCACGCTCATTTCAGGTAAATTTACATGCAGTGTGAAGATACCAGCATAATAAAGATCGCTAGCATTAGCATGCTAACACAACAATGCAGCGTGAGTTGTTTTGGTTTCATGCTGGTGCTCAAGGATCTACTGGATCAATAAATCGCATATAAAGCCTTTAAAGTGATACTCTTGTTTGTAGTGGGATAACTTTTCAAATAAGTGAGAAGTCAAGTCAAGTGACAATTGGACCACTGGGATTATTTCTTGTTGTGTAATTAATGCCACTGTCACCAACAGTCACCTTTTGTCCAGAAGGAGGATCAGTAATTTTCTTAAACAGCTGCTCTCTAAAGGCCCGGACACACCAAGCAGACGGCAAATAACTTATGGGATCAAAAGGTCGCCTCACGTCGCCTTTTGTCTTGGCCAAAGAGTTGCACCTGAACACACCACAAAGACTACAGCCGACGGCCAACCACCACGTACGTTCTGCACGAGTGAGAGGAAGTAACTCTCCCTGCCAGCAGGGAGCGGTAGTCTGTAATCGTCATTCCAAAAAGGGGGAAAGCAGAAGTGGATGAGGTCAGAGAAGAACGCGGATAAAAAAAAAACGTTGTGATACGAGAAGATATTTTTCTCATTGCTGTCGCTCACCCCTCGTAATAAAGGTGCTTCTAATCGAGACTAACGTCCGATGAAAAGTCACCTCTTGATTGTGGTCGTTTACGTGCTTTCGTCACTTCCGTTCTTCTTCTCGTGCTGAACAGCCAATCAGAATGATTCCTCTCACAAACTGAAGAGGACGCAGATTCAACATGTTGAACCGTCCGAGAAAAGGGAGACGGGGGGCCTGCACTCGCCGCAAAAACTAGGCCGACGATCAAACAAAGGATATGGTGCATTTTCTGGGGGAATACTTTTAGCAGTGGATGGATACACATTTGGTGTTTTCCTCATTCATGGCCACTACATGACGACAGCTGTCAGAATCAGGTAAATAAATGTGACTTACCCCTGGAACTGAACCGAGTACAGGACTGCAGTGTCACAGTGAGCCTGCAGGGGGAGCCACTTCAGGACGTGTTTCATGTTAACAGAGTCCATCGTAACTCCTCCGGGCGCCGCCAGCGTCCAAACACCTGCTGACACAATCAAATCATATTCATCCTCCAGTGAAGAAAATAAACCCGGTTACATAGAAGTCTAAATGAGCCCCCTCCATTTTGTGGTCTCAATCTCTCCCCCCCTTGAAGTGTTATTGACCGCCTAAAAATCCTTAACTACATTTGCCTTGTCAGAGGCGGGACTTATGTTAGAATCACCATTCTGGGCTGTTCTGCACCAAGCTTCTGTTAGTTTTCTTCACATGTCCAAGTTGCATATTTAGTTTTAGCCGTACTTTAAATACTTTGCACATTAATTTTATAAAGCCTCTGAAAATTTGAGATTTTTGCAATCTTAAAAGATTACTGCAGCCACCCTGTGCAACACAGCTCCAGTGAGTTCTAGATCTACCCCTTGGTCTCTTCCCAACCCCCACAGCTCATGACCACAGGTGAGGGTTGGAACGTAGAAGAAGCGACCTCCCGTTGTGGAGTGGCTGAGGCGTCAGAGTATCCTTGCCCTGCTTCATTTAAAATGTTCCACAATCAATCATTGGAGTGTGAAAGTTTTAAAAAAGCTTTAACTTACAGTCTGTGAAGCCCAGCAGGACCGTCATCATCATCATCACCTGCAGACTCCGTGTCATGACCGGAGAGTTTGTCTCAGGAAGAAATGGCGGGAAAAAAATCTGTTGGTCATGTCAGGTCCACCATGTTCAAATCCCTCCAAATAAACTCAACATGTAATCCAGAGAACTGTGCAGCACCCCTGCAGAGAAATCCTGACTCCTCCTGAATCCTGGATCCTTCTTTCAGCTCACCCCAGAGCTGACAACGAGCCGTAAATCCACCGAGATCATCTCCCATTCAGAGTCTCAGAGTTAGGGTCCACATGATCCTCAGTGGGACGTTCCTGTCAAGGGTTTATTTCAACCTCTGAACTCTTGATTCAAACACATTAAAGAGCCTGTAAAGTGATCCGTGTTGGCGTGTCTGTGGTCTGCTCTGTGTGCAGAGGAAAGCTGGTGTGTCTGGATGCTGATGCTGATTCTGGGCTGCTCAGCCGGTCTGACTCGTTTGTTTTCTCCCTCAGGCCTTCAGCTGTCATCTCAGGCCCGACACACAACACGCCCAACGCTCTCTGAATACCATATAGCTCCTGTAGAGCTGCTGGAGTGTGTGTGTGTGTGTGTGTGTGTGTGTGTGTGTACAGCTCTATTTAGGTTCTGACTTTCAGAAAACCAGAGAAAATGCAAGGCCGTGTTTCAGAGCTCCCTGCTACAAGGAGTTGCTCCATGGTGGCAAAATGTAAGGATTCCCGCTTAAATTCAGATTATTTGTTACTGTCCCACATGTGGAAATGTGTTCTGCAGCAGCAGCACACAGACAGTCATGATCCTGCTCGCTCCTGTTTGCAGGCAGGTCAGATTTTCAAATAGAGACCATAAAGTAGTCCCTAAGTTCATGTTCATGCACAGACCCTTAAGGCCGGCTACACACTGGACGGTTTTCAAATCATAACTGATTTTAAAACTTGGGCTCAGTACGTGGGTACGGAACGTTTGTGTTGACACTAATCAAATGCACTGGACTTTGAGTCAAGAGTACTCGGATTCTCCATTCCCCCACACCAACCTGCAGACTTCTGGGGGACAGAGTCTTCAGTGTGGCATCCAACACCCTGTGGAACGCTCTCCCAGCAGTTACCCACAATGCTTCATCCTCGGACATGTTAGAAAAAGTCTTCAAAACCAACGTAGCTTATGGACTCTGTTTATTGTGTTGTTTTGATTCTGTGTTCTGATGTAAAGTGTAGCGTAGGGACCCGGACATACCCGAGACCAAAGTGCTCACAGCCAGAGACAAGACCAAGGCATGGTCAGGCGACAAGATTAGACGATAGTATTCTGGGACGAGACCAAGAACTTCAAAAAGTGGTCTCAAGACCAATAAGATAAGAATTCATTAAGTGCCTTTCAAGGGACCCAAGAACGCTTTAGTGTCGTAGTCAGGGGCGTCAGAAGCATTCAAAATGTGTGTTATGAATTGGCGCTATACAAAGTAAAGATTGATAAGGATAATGACTCTATCAACGAGCCACAGCCGCCCCTCAAGACGCTCACAACTCAGCTCTTTTATTTCTCTTGTGATATCTTCAATAAACGATGTTTATCTGGACTTCTCATGTGAATCTGCCTTGTTAGTGTAATGAGATGTTTGCACAGGGCTGGAGGGTGAAATGTAAACAGCAGTTTCAGACTGCACAGCGTGTGCGCTACATTTGTTGTTTAAAATGTTTCAGAAAAGGTCGAATTGTTCCTCTTCTCTGTGGGGAAGTTTAACCCCCGCTAACAACTCGGTGTGTTCTCCTTCAGAGAGAGAAATGACGCTCCATACTGACCCTGATTCAGAGTTTCAGTCAGGCTGCGTCACCACCGAGAGGGACGCTCAGAGTGTGAGGTGTTGGACTTTTGACTCTCAGGATGATCAAACATTAACTGTCACCGACCATAAAAAGCCGTAAAAACACACAAACACTGGCACAAGCTGCTCACATCCTGCTTTTTATATATGCCTGAAACTGTCAGAGAAATCTCTCGTTTGCACGAGTTTAGTAGTTGAGTCGTGCTGTACACAGATGAAGACAACACGGCGTTGTTTGTTCACATCATAGCTTGGGCTGGAGCTGCACTTCCTTATGTGGGCATTGAAAATGTCCATCTTTGACTTCCTGCTGCTGGTTGGACTTCTCCTTCCGTCATGAACGGCTCTCTGGTTGGTTAGAGGAAACAGACGAGCACGGCTGTGGCTTCAGTTCCTTTAACCCAGATTATTAAATGTGGAGCAGGATAATAAAATAAAATAAAACTTCAGGGCTATAAATGTTTATCTCGGTTTCATTGCAATAACTGTTGCTGCTTTGGTTTTAGTTTGTATTGCAGCTCTCAACATCCATCCATCATCTACACCACTTGTCCCGTTGGGGGTCCCGGGGGGCTGGAGCTGATCCCAGCTGTCATTGGGCTGAGAGGCGGGGTTACACCCTTGACTGTTCACCAGCCAATCACAGGGCTGACATATAGAGACAGACAATCATCTACACTCACATTCACACCTAGGGACAATTTAGAGTCAGCAGTTAACCTAACGAGTCTTTTGACTGTGGGAGGAAGACGGAGCACCAGGAGAGAACCCACACATGAACGAGGAGAACATGCAAACTCCAAACAGAGAGGAACCTTCTCACTATAACCACGGCAGCACCATGTAACCCCTAGCCCTCGACATATTCCTTCAGCTCTCATTTGTTTACATCAACAACATTTTATCACTAAATTTGTTAATCAAATGATAAAACAGCACAATGAGGTCAAACATACCAACACCAACTGAATGGATGCTGTGCCTTCATTCTTAAAGTTTTAGAGCGTACACATGTACTACAGAGGGTCTTAAAGGGGATATGTGAAAAATCCACTTCTTCAGTGTTTCTGAACATTTATCTGGGTAACCTGAGAGTCTACTGACCCACAACATGTGAAATAAACCCATCCAGTCCTTTGTTTGTGGTCTGCATAAGTCTTACAACACAGAGAAAAATGCTCTGTTTCAAATGTGCTCTCCTTGTGATGTCACAGTGGGATTCTGGTAAAAAAAAAATCTCCTCCCCTCCCCTGGTATCTCCACCCATAGACTCCACCCCCAACCTAGAACAAAACTTTTGCACAGGTCTGCCATTTTTATTCTCTCTACAGAGGAGTGATGTCTATGGGGAAAACTCGGGGGGGTCATTTCATTTAAAGAGACACACACACCAAAACGGAGCGTTCTGAGAGAGCTGGTTTATACAGGGTCACAAACCTCCTCTGGTGCTTGATTCATGTTATATTTTGACCACAGCACAGCACAGATGTTTCATTTAGACCACAGGGGACTGTTTGAAAAGGTGGAGGAGGGGACTGTTTAAAAGGTGGAGGAGGGGGATGATATATCGTCTTTAAATAAACACTTTGTCTTGAATATGATGTCTTGAGTGATGCAGCACACACCGGTCTCGCTCGAATGCGAAACGTATTGTTTGCTCCAATGTTTTTAATAAATTAAACTTTAAAGGAAGAATATGCAACTTTTTGATCCAGTAGATGTCGCCCTTGAGCACAAGCATGAAACCAAAACAAACTGCTGTTTGGCCACGCCTCCTCCATACTGAAGCCTCCGCTCTCCTCCAGCTGCACACCTTCAAGCGTCAAGAGTTAAGAATTAGAACGCACCATAATTAAACACCATGTAGCGCAAGCAGCGGACAAAATTGTCCTTTGCTCGAGCTTTCATTCACCTGTTTCCTACATTGTTTGGTTAGCATGCTAATGTTAGCGCTCTTTAGTTAGCTCGTAGCTTCACATTGTTGTGTTAGCATGCTAATGTTAGCGCTCTTTAGTTAGCTCGTAGCTTCACATTTCATGTAAACTGACACAGAATGAGCGTGATCTAAAAACTCTTACTAACATCCAAATAATCAGTGAGTATGTTCTTCTTCTTCTCTCTAGTTCTTGACTAAAACAGCTTTTATACATGTAACATATTTTTACAAGTAATTCTTTGCCTCCTCTCGTCATTTGTCGCTGCCGTCGAGCCGGCTGTAACAGGCAACATGTACGGTGCGGCAGAAGTTTCACGCGCTCATACGGGCTGGCTTTAACTAACAAGGACCACACCACAATGATTCATTTAAACATTTAATGTAAATTCATATTGTATACTGAGACAGATGGATGTGTTGAGCAAAGGGAGACTCAGAGTGGGGGGGTCCGTTTCGGGCATGAATCTAACCGTACTGATTATAGCCCAGACTGTGCATGGAATGCGCTAAGTTGAATAGGAAGGGGTGAGAAAGAAGGGTGAATGAATGAGAGGGAGGGAAAGGAAGGAAGGAAAGGAGGGAAGGGAGGGTGGGTTGAAGGGAACGAGCCAAGTGTCATAGTTACTCATTCGGCCATTTTTGACCTTTACTACGACTGTTATAACTTGGAGAAGGGCCTCCTCCTCCAATAAGGCCCTTGGTGGTCTATCCCATTATCCTCCTCCCATGTCCACCACCTAAAAGACCTCCCAACAAACGACCAACCAACCAACTATATTTGCCCTTTAAACCTCCACAGATACTCCCATCATGTAACAACCACTCTCATGGTGGATGACGGACGTTTGCCTCCTGAAGATTTCTGTGTCAGCTGATGACTTCAGGGACGTAGTACGTAGGACTCATATCACGGCCTACAGAGACTCATAGGTGCTTTTGGAAGGTTATCTAAGGTGTGGCTGAAGGCTCACTGCCGTCATCATCATCATCATTAATACTGAGTTTATGGTGGAACTGCAGGGAGCGGCTCCCAGTGCTTTATGGCCCCTGTTAGAGAGTAAAGTCCTCCTGTTCAAACGACAGACGTCAGATTAACAAGAAGTGAGAGACGGAGAGAGAGCAGAGCTTCAATCTTCTGATTCTGATTTCACCTCTTGTATACAATCACTCGGCTTTGTGACTCTGTTCATCCTTACCTTTTAAAAGGCTAACCTTCTTCTTTTAGAATATTTGTTGGATTTCTTTAGTACTTTTCTTGGAATCGTTGCCATCATGTCGACGGCTGTGGAAGCGACCGGGTTCGTCTTGTGCATACTGGGATGGCTGCTGAACGGAGCGGCGCTGGTCAACGACTACTGGAAGATTTCCACCGTGTCGGGCAGCGTCATCATCTCCCAGAGGCAATTCGAAAACTTGTGGCACTCCTGCGCCGAGAACAGCGCCGGCATCGCCGAGTGTCGAGACTTCGAATCCCTGCTGGCCCTCCCCGGTAAGACGAGAACATTAACCCAATTAATTTTATTCGCCGTAATGTGTGGGCACAACGGTAGAGAATGTGGAAAAATATCATCCAATTTTCGATAAAGCAATGAAACTGGAGTTTTTTTAGTTCTGCTTCTCGATGGTGAAATCCATCTCTATCCATGTTTAGGTTGGATCTGATGTTTTTAATGATGTAAAATCTTAAATATAATAATGGAAGCATGAGGAAATATCCAAAACTTTCAAGAGTTTAATCTGCGAGAGGCACAAAATTAAAGATGATTCTCCAAATTGGGGCTAAATAATAAGTGGTGAAGGATCAACGTTTGAAAAGGATTCATTGAACAAATTACATTTTTAAAGAGATTTGCCAGGTTTCCGTCGCTTACGTGCAACAGTGGTTACGTAAAAGAGTTAAAAAAAAAAAGGCATCGAGGTCGACTTCCTCGTGTTCAAGAGGTCAGAAAGCCACTAGAGGAGATAGTCTGAACCTGCTTTGGAAACTCGGGCGTTGTTCATTTGAATCCATGGCTTTATAGGCCATCGTGTAGTCATGCTATGTGGCACCATTTCAGAGTTACCTGGTCAAAGGTCGGTCTCTTTTATAACCTGACGTTTCCCGCCTAAAAAACAACTACAAAAAAAAGGTCAGCTACTTCAAGTTGTAAGAACAGAAAAAAACATGAAAGCAAGATAATCTTCGGGAATGACTCTGTTTTCATTCTGATGCTCTTTCTGTTTTCTCTCTACTACCTTGTTTTTTCTGCAGCGATGATGTGTTATCATGTGAGCGCCATTTTGAGCCTCCTTTGCCACTAATGATAAAATGGAGGGAACCAACCTTCAGAGCAAATAAAGGAGGCCAACAGTGTTTATGACTTCACCTTTAGTCTGGGTTTACACCTTTGAAACTTCTCGTATTGAATTCGAACACAGATCAAAGGAATAGAAACAAGAAAACGCTGTTACATCACACCAGGCTGTGTTTAACTGTTAGTATTGTTTTAACTTAATATTCCTGTAACACACAAAAAAACTATCTGGTTAAGGCACGGATAAGAAAGAAGCCACTTCTGTTTTTTGCAAAGTAAAGTCATCGTTTTATAAACAGAGTCTGGTGGCAAGATAAAGAGCAATGCAGCGGCTGATTTTTGTTTAAAAAAATCTTCTTCCTCTTGAACAGAAAGGTCTATCTCTGTAGCGGAGGTGCTGCTTGTCAACCGGCAAGACAGGCAACTTCTTGGGGCCCCAGACCAGTAGTGGCCCCCAAACTCAAACTTTAAACCAAAATGTGCAAATTTGCAAATGACAGTAGGAAACCTCCCTAAGGGGTCCCCATGTGATACAACCACTCTCATTGCCCTTCTTAGCGATGCACGCATTATTGCTGTAAAATCCAAAGTTTGTCAATGAAAGTAAACAAAGAAAAATGAAGAGGAATTATCCATCGATAGGAGAGAAAAGGAGAGAGAGAAAAGGAGGAAGAGGAGTAAGCGTCGGGGCGATGGCAGGCATGATGGTGGTGAACGTTGGTTGGAGGGCCCCCCAATTATTTTTGCAGAGGGCCGCAACAGACTCTAGAATCGCCACTGCTCTGTGGGGAACCTTTCTGTAAGGTATCAGACTTTTAAGCCCTAGGTGTACTTACTGTAAACTACGCCTACGAGTCTACGGGTCCTGCGGTGGTCTTGTCCTCAGATATTAACAAGAGATGCAATAAGCGTATGACCACTAGGGGCAGTATATTTGATTTTAGAAAAACAATGTGACCCAGTCAGGGACAAAACCAACAACTTTGAGTTACTTCAGATGTGCTGGTTATGATTTTTTATCATTTTTAAGATGCCGATGTCTCTCCCTCTCTGCAGCTCATGTGCAAGCTGACCGCGCTCTGATGATCATCGCTCTGCTGCTCGGCCTCGGCTGCATGATCGTGTCTCTGCTCGGACTGAAGTGCATCAAGATCGGCTCGGCCACCAACGAATCAAAGGCCAAGATCGCCGTCGTCGGAGGCATCCTGAGCATCCTCGGTGGTGAGTTTAAAGGTTTTTGTGTGAATGAGAAAAAACAATTCACTGAGGCAACGATTTTTGTTATGTTGTCATTGAGTGAGTGCTCTAGGAAATTTGAAACATGTTGGAACGCTCCCCCTTTTTCATTGATTCTTCACCGCAGGAACTAGGAACTCTTTCAGTTCCTAGGTCCTGCTTTGTAGAGCGCCCTCCTTCCTCGTTCCTCGACCGTCTACGAGAGTGACAGAGAGGAAAATAGAAATGGAGTGTCGGGGTACAAACAGTTCCAAGTTCAGACATTTTGATAACAACCACCATGAACACTAAGGAGTAGTATACATGTCAGGCCAGTAGTTGGCGGTGTGACTTTGAAATGAAGCAACATGCACAAAAATAAAATGCTAAAAGTGTTAGGACCAAAGGAAAGGAAAAAGGATGAAGAAAGGTACCTCTCATGCCGAGCCAAAAGTCAAGGAGTAGAAGTGCGTTTCGAGGTTTTTGATTTAAAGATATGGAGATTCATAAAACAACTCAATCAATCTGAAGTGAAGTTGAGGAGGCACCTCACAAATCTGACAGAAAATCATGTTGAAATCCTCAGCAGACCAAAGAAAGAACCTGCTGACAGTGATGATTTAAAGCTCACGTGTTTCTGTTCAAATGTTGTGTGTGTTGTGTGTTTGCAGGTGTCTGCTCCATGATAGCTGTTTCCTGGTACGCCTACCAAGTCGTGCAGGACTTCAACAACCCGTTCCTCGGTGGCATTAGGTGAGTAAGACCTATGCCTTTTATTAAACGTTTTCTCTCAAATGCAGACCGACAAAAAGTATTATACAAACAGAAGTGACTGAATTAGCTGAGGCGACACCTAGCAGTGAGGTAGCAGCTCCCACCTGTCACTCAAAGAGGCCACACCCCCTAATTATACATCCCTTTAAGTCCTAATATAATGTAAACTGGTGAGTTGTATAATCATTCAGTCCGTACAGTTGAAGAGAGAAATGAGCTCTAGAGACCCAAACTGTTTTTATACCAGGATGTAAACATGTTTATTTTAACATAGAGCTCTATGGGGACTGACTCACTGCAGGAGACATACTCTAGTGGACACTGGAGGAACTGCAGCTGTAAAGTTAGACATTTTAACATGGGGCTCTATGGGGACTGACTCACTGCAGGAGACAGACTCTAGTGGACACTGGAGGAACTGCAGCTGTAAAGTTAGACATTTTAACATGGGGCTCTATGGGGACTGACTCACTGCAGGAGACAGACTCTAGTGGACACTGGAGGAACTGCAGTTTTTTTGCACTTCCGTATTTTATTGACTCTGTACGATGAAATAAAACATTATGTATATATATATATAAATCTGATTTAAATTAAAGTCTTCTTGCCATATAATAATTATTTTTATTCATTCGGTTGTCATAGAACTTCTAGAACAGTTGTACACTTAATGACCTTTTAGAGTGTAGAATTATTTAAGTAAGTTTGTTCTCTCGGGAAGTCTTGTCTTCTTGTTGTTGGTGTTCGTTCACTCTCTCGTGTGTGTGCAGGTTCGAGCTGGGTACTGGTCTTTACATTGGATGGGGCGGAGCTTGTCTGTCAATGCTGGGTGGAGCTCTTCTCTGTACCGCCTGCAGGAGGGCGTCACCACCTGGAGGCAAGAAAGGGTAAGTGTTATATACGGATTACACCAACTGTCCATCCATCCATCCATCCATTCACCCACCCAATCATCCATCCATCTTTCATCCAATCCATCCACCCATCCATCCGTCCATACATTCATCCCTCCATCCACCCACCCACCCACCGATCCATCCATCCATCCATTCACCCACCCAATCATCCATCCATCTTTCATCCAATCCATCCATTCATCCATTCATCCCTCCATCCATCCACCCACCCACCCACCCATCCATCCATCCACCCACCCACCCATCCATCCACCCATCCATCCATCCACCCATCCATCCATGGTCCTGAATACATACCACTAAGTTTTAAGTCTGTTGATCTCACAGTTTGAGTCTGATGTCGTCATCTCTCTTGTTTTTCAGTATCTATGGAAACAAGCCTAAGACGGTCTACACAGCTACAGCCAAATCGGAATCAGATGCCAGAGCTTATGTCTAAACACACCTGTTCCTGTTTTTAGGACATTTTATCAACTAACTGAAGGTTCGCCCCGACTTTGACCGAGCTCTGATTTATGTAAAGTAAGATTACAAAGTTTTAACCCCCCTTAAAGAAGGGCACCACGTGTTTCTTCCAACCTGGTGGTAATTACAAGCCGTGCATACCTTGACCTGTTGTGACCGATGTTTAACAAACTGCAGACGTGTAGTTCTTATTTCTGTCCTTTTGAAATATTTGTTGCTGTTTTTTAAAAACTTTTTGAGTTAAAATCTTAAATCTAAATCACAAGAATGAAAAAAAATACAAAAATGATTGTTTGTGATTTTATCTGAATAAAGAATGTTTAACTTTAACTCGTGCTTATTTGTTCGGGAGTCTTTGTGTTTGTTGTTTTGTGTCCTTCTCCTCATCTGTTTGGCCATTTCGCCGTCTGAAGAGAGACAGGAAACGTTGGGAGGAGAGAGCCGCCGCCGCCGTGCAGCAAAGGGTCGAGGTCAGATTTTAACCCACGGATGCTGCTATGACGACGATAGCCTCTGTACATTGGGCGTGCTACATAACCGGCTAGCCTATCCAGCGCCCCCATTGTCATCCATCCGTCTTTAATCATAATTTAGATAGATGTGCAGATTAAAGTGAACTGCACACACGTTTGTGTCTGCACGTGATCCATATGTTCTTTTTAGTTAGTGTGTGTGTGTGTGTGTGTGTGTGTGTGTGTGTGCTGTAATCTCTTGTGTAATAATGATGATTAATGCTCTGCAGGACAGTAATCCACCTGTGTGTCTGTTTACCTGCTGACCTGCAGAACAGCAGATTAAAGCTGTCTATCTGTAGAGCTCCTCCCCCTCTGGAGAGCTGCTTCAATATGGAGACGGATAAAGACAGGAATATATCGATGCAGACAAAACGTAAAACTACAAAGACACAGAATATCAAGAGAATATCTGAAAAATTACCGCAAACAGTAACAAACAACCATTTTACATCCAAACACAGAATGACAACAGTCAAAACCAACACAAAGACAGGAAGAGGGCCACATAGAGATACAAAATGGCTGCAGAGTTGTAAAAAAATAAAAAAGACTATAAATGGACATTTACAACCTTAACATGACTTAAAGGGCACAAAATGACAGCAACGGCGAGCCCCCAAACAATAAACAAAGTGATGACAAACAAACCAAGAAAACTCACAAAGAAGCACAGCAGACAAAGAAAAATAATTAAAAAAGGATTAATGATGGATTTGAAGTGTCTAAAAATGTAAATTCTGGTTGGTGTTTTTTGTTTTGGAGTTTTTATTTATTTTATTTTTTATTGACCCAGGAAAAAGTCTCATTGAGATTAAAAATCTCTTCTACAAGAGCGTCCTGACCGAGAGAGGCAGCAGCACGGTTACAAGGTTTCAGACATAAAAACACTTAACAATGAACATCAATACAGGAATCACAAAAAGAACCATTCATCAGAATCTGTCATAAATCAAAAAGGGCAATAGTTCGAAAAAATAGTTTGAAAAAAAAATCAGAAAATGGAAAAGGCCAAGTACTTTGAGTTTTCTGTTGCATCAGTAGAAGTTCACTGATTTACACGAGAACACCTCAAAGTACGGCAGTGGGACAGAAACACCCGGATGTCGTACTCAGGCGCGGAGCCTGTGGCTCATTGCAGAGGGGGCGGGGACCAATAGTGGGCCCTTAAACTGTCTATAGGCTATATAGCATATGCTGTAGCCTATATAGTAATAAAGTATATCATTTATGGTTTAGTATCAGCTGTATGGAGATACAAGACGGGGCGGGACCAAGAGAAATGCTGCTGCAGATTACAAAGGGTGTTATTACAGTGACAGGGACTTATCAGTGAGTGACCTGCTGATGTTTAAACAGAACAAGTGCTGATATGTAAACAAACAAGTAAAGCAGACTTCATTAACCGGACGGGAAACCAAAGACAGAAGGCAACTACAGTTTAACATTCAGGGAAGTTGGACGCTCATCCAGCCAAACAGGCAATACAATAAAACCACACATTATCAACCCATTAAACCACACATTATCAACCCATTAAACCACACATTATCAACCCATTAAACCACACATTATCAACCCATTAAACCACACATTATCAACCCATTAAACCACACATTATCAACCCATAAAACCACACATTATCAACCCATTAAACCACACATTATCAACCCATTAAACCACACATTATCAACCCACTAAACCACACATTATCAACCCACTAAACCACACATTATCAACCCATTAAACCACACATTATCAACCCATTAAACCACACATTATCAACCCATTAAACCACACATTATCAACCCATTAAACCACACATTATCAACCCATGCACGACAACAACCTTTGTAAACAGTGTGACAGCAATGGCC
>NC_089198.1:3235072-3282572 GCF_963930695.1 Labrus bergylta | reverse complement strand
ACAAAGTCATGACAACGTGACACAAACTGATCCATGTGTTTGAGCAACAGCTGCATGTGGGTCGATGTCAGATTTGTAAAGATCTCTGCTCTGCTTTAGGTCGGAGTCTACATGGGGAGGAGAGACTTTGTGGACCATGTGGACTCTGTGGATCCAGTAGGTGAGTGATGCTGTTTCTTTATCATGGACATCGTCTTTTAAGGGTTCAAAGGCAAAAAAACCCCACAATCACACAAAAGAACACAAGACCAAAACAGAGATGAGGGGTGAGTGTCCACAGACAGGCAGCGCCCGAAACCTCCTTTTTCAGGGCTCTTCTCAGCAGCGCTCATTGTTGCTAGGTTACGAAAGTGTAATGTCTGCTTCCCTCTGTAACGTCCGTTAGGTGTGTGGTAGAAAGCTCTGTGAGTGACACATCACAGAGAGAACATGAAGACGATGGAAAGGGAGTCCTGACGGGCGTCTCCTCCGCCATTGCTGTTGACAAAGCTGATGCTAGAAGTCCCGCCCCTTCTTGATTTTGATTTGTCGGTGAGAGAGATGTCACATTGACGAGCGCAGACGCTGTTCTAAAAGTTGAACTTCTTTCAACTAAAGGCGCTTGTGAGCTCAGTGATAAAAAAAACAGCTGACCCCAAGGACAGTAACCGCGACAACGCGTTTGTTAAAACTACGTTGGTTTGGTATTGAAAACAATACATACTCCAGGATCTACTCCAGTCCTCTGTGTGACGGGCTGAAGGTCTTGCTGCTCCATTTGGCGTTCTACCGAGTTAAAGAGCTAGCATTAGCACTTAGCAGGGAGGGACTGATTAGCCACAAAAAGAAAATCGTTTTTTGAAAGTTGTGAATCTATTTGAAATCTCAGAAAATAAGAATCTCGACTTTTACATTTTCCTCCAACCTCTAGTTGATAGTATTGAAAAGTACCGAACTTAGAAAAAACAAAACACTTCAGGAGTCGATCTTCGGCCGACTTCGTCCGGCCTGCTGTTTGGCTCAGTTGTGAAAGAGATGCAGACCCTGTTTCAATTTCATTTTGGTACTGATGTATTTGTGGAGTTCAGACCGTGTGCAGGAGTTTGCCTGCGGTGTTTGTTAATGAAAAACAATAAATGCCTCCATCATGGTGCCCAGGACTTCTGCTTCTGTTGCCATGGTATCAAAACAGTTTTTGATACTTTATCTTTAAATGTTGTCACACTTTTAGAAAAACACTCTGAGCCTGTTGGGGACCAAAACAACAACTTTTAGAGGACACACTTTGATCCATCAATGATTATGTTTCAGTTGTTTTTTTCTAATCATTAATCACAAAAACGTTCACCTTCTTATCTCACCACCAGATGGCGTCATCATCATTGACCCCGAGGCTCTGCAGGGGAGGAAAGGTTAGTATTCAAACACACGTGAACACACTCAGCACACAGCACGTCTCTCGCTCGTCTTTTATAGATTCTTCTTTATGGACTTGATTTGTTTTAAGTTTCTGAAACCTCCTCAGTTCGCCTGTGTGTTTACACCAGTGTTGTTCATCCTGATGTCCAATCAGTGAGAGGTGTAGAGTGTGAGATGATAAAGGTATCTTACTATCTGATCAGACATTAAGGAAACATGCTATGTTGAAGTGCTGGCTTCTCTAACAACAATGCAGCAGCCAGTATGTCCTCCTTCTAACTTTACATTCTGCTCCTGAATGCTCTGGATTTGTTTGGACCAGAGAAGGTAGACGCTTTTAAGACACACCCCCACACTGCGGTTTTGGACGCCCCTCGATTTGCCAGATATGAGAGCAGTTATCAGGTCAGGTAGAGACAGCTCTCTACAATGTTTAGAATTTGGACTGCAGTACCCATTTTGAACACTAGGTGTTAGAGTTACACACTGCTCCTTTAAGACTTTGTGACATTGAAATGATTCCAGTTGGTTTCTGTGTTCAGTTCTGTGATCTGTGTCTCTGCTCCTCAGTGTTCGTCACCCTGTCCTGCACCTTTCGCTACGGCAGAGACGACATGGACGTGATGGGGATCGCTTTCCGCCGCGAGCTGTACCTGTCGACCCGCCAGGTGTACCCGCCTCTGCAGGACCCAGAGAAAGGAGTCCACACGAAGACGCAGGCCAAACTGCTGCGCAAGCTGGGACACAACGCCTACCCTTTCTTTTTTGAGGTACGACAAGCCTTCAGGCTCTAACACGGGATGAATACATGGCTAATATCAGCAGAGTGATCAAATCCAGTTACCTCAGCCCACAGAAAGAGGGCCCGGCACATTTCATGTCAGCTGGTTTCCTGAGGCCAAAAGAATAAAAAAGAAAAAGAGAAGAAGAAAACAGCTCATGAGAAAGAAGGAGCGGTTAAATACTCGAAAATATTATAAAATACAAAAGGGACAGAGTTTAAAGAGACTAAAATGTCCCTGTAACCTCCCCTACAGATGGAGATTGGTGGTCACATTGTTCCCTGTATTTTTGTTTTCTCATGTTTTCTGTATTTGGGCTTTGTGAAGGTAAGATGTCGGCTTCAGGCTGACTGATGTTTTGTTTTTCTCCTCAGTTTCCTGATAACCTGCCCTGCTCGGTGGCCCTTCAGCCATCACCCCAAGATGTTGGCAAGGTAAGATCCAAACTGGAATAGAACAGATCACTAAAGACTCGTTTCCACCAAGCGGATCGGCTCAGTTTGGTGCGGTTTGGTACGTTGGATCCGGATGTTGAATGCGTTACGACCTTACCTGGTAGGCGGGTCGCGATAGCTGCGTCAGCTATGAAAGAGCGTGACATCATGTAGCCCCTCAATAAGGTCAATGAAGAAGAAAAACACAACAGAGGGCAACAATCGAGGACGGCCAGCAGCGGTCTGACCCTGCCAGGTCGTCCAGGGGGCGGAGCTACGCGCTGACAAAATACAAAAACAGCTTTGAAATTACTCTCCACGAGATCTTAACTATCGCTGTCACACAGGAAGTGAAGATTCTTTGAACCAATCAACAAACTGCAGTGTTTCTAGCTCCGCCCTTTATGTTCGGATTGGTACGCTTAGCACCCCAATAGAAGGGTAGTGAAAAAGTAGGACGGGACGGTTCGGTTATTTTTTGGTACCATTCCAAACTTGACAGTGGACATGTCAATAAACGCGTACTGAAGTAAGCCGAACTGGACCGGACCGCTTGATGGAAAATGTTTTTTTACGAGTATGGTGACGCCCCCTCTCTCTTTACTTTGTTAGCAATGCACCGTGGAGTTTGAGATCAAAGCGTTCAGCGCTGAGAGCCAGGACGGGAAAGTGCACAGAAGGTGAGTTTCAGTCGAGATTCATTCACTCATTGAACTAAAAGAGAAAAGTAAAAAAACAAAAAAAAAGAAACGATCTTTCTCTGCTTTCAGGAGCTCAGTGAAGCTGCTGCTCAGGAAGGTCCAATACGCCCCGGAGAGCGCCGGAGTGGCTCCCTCTGAGGAAACCACGGAAAAACAGCTGCATGTCAAGGCCAGTCTGGAGAAAGAGGTCAGTTCTGATGTCGACCTTATTCCTTGGGTTCTGTTTCTGCGATATGAAAAGCAGCCGTGGGTAAAGCTGTGCAGATTCATTAAAGGAGCAGTATGTAACTCTGACCCCTAGTGTTTAAAATGGGTACTGCAGTCTACATTCTAAACATCATAGAGAGCTGCCCCCCCCCCCCCCCCCCCCTCCTCTCTAGACTTGATGCTCACGCAGGTCACCATGTGGTGGACTCTGAAGCTTCAGTGTTTATCCAGCTCTGCATGGGTCTGTAAACCTTTCTGTGTTCTAACCTCTCTCCATTTTTCAAAAGCATCTCCAATATTGATCCTAGTTTGAGCACGTTTCTGCTCGTGGAGCTTATTAGAAACATGCAGAGGCTTTTTAGGTCGGGTACAATCACTTCTATCTGAACCACTTCTCTTGACCGCTTCCATCGCTGCAACACCTGTTGACCTGATAACTGCTCTCATATCTGGCAAACTGAGGGTTGTCCAAAACGGCCGTGTTTTGGGGGGTGTCAAATCCAGAGCATTCAGGAGCAGAATCTAAAGTTAGAAGGAGGACATACTGGCTGCTGCATTGTTGTCAGAGAAGCCAGCACTTCAACATAGCATGTTTCCTTAATGTCTGATCAGATAGTAAGATACCTATCATTTCACTCTCTACACATCTCACTGATTGGACCTTTAAAAAGCAAGAATCATGAAATAATAACATGTCGGTTTTTATTCACCGTTTGCAGCTGTTCTACCACGGCGAACCGATCAAAGTGAACGTCTGCATCACAAACAACTCCAGCAAGAACATCAAGAACGTCATCGTCTCTGGTAAACATCTTTATCTACTGATCATAATCATTCATCAGATACATCAGGGCGTGTCTAAATGTGGACTCTTCTGTCTTCTCAGTGGATCAGGTGGCCAACGTGGTGTTGTACTCCAATGACAGCTACACCAAGGCTGTGGCCATTGAGGAGCCTGGGTAAAGCACAACACACACCTGAGCGTTAACCAGTTAACCACAATTAATCTCATGTTATTTTGTCCCTTCAGGCTCTCCGTAGATAGTGGTCCTCAGTGTCTCCCTGTAGCCTCAGTGATGTAAAAGAAGAACACTGCTGCATCTTTGAATGTCTCATTTCACTTTAACAAACTTTCAGACAGTAATATCCACCTGATGACATCACACATTGACCTTATGACATCACACATTGATCTTTGTTACCGTTCCTCTGTACTAGAAGCTTCTTACTTTATTTCAAAATAAAAGCACGGTTGAATTCAAACAACAAGTGAGGTCCCGTATCCCCCTGCCGTCTTTTTTCAATTGTTTTCAATGAGTAGAGAGCGTTTGCATCAGAAGGACCCGCAGGAAAAAGTAGCGCCCAGCGTATTCTTTCCGAGCGCTCAAGTTGAAAATCTTTCAACTCGTCAGAAAGGCGCTGTAGATGTCACCGCCGCTCTTTTCTAAATGTTTGATATTCCCCGTTGTTTTGCCGCCTACTGATCGTGTCTTGTACCCACATCCTCCTCGCTCCGTGTCGGATCGGGAAATAAACTATCTCAAATATAAAACAAAAAGTGAACAGTAACGGAGCAGTGTTAGTCACGTTGTCATAGAGACAGGATTTACATGCAGCCTTCATGCAAGCGGCTAATGCCGGATCAAGTTATCTCGCCTTGATCTGGCAAAGTTTAAGTGAACAAACTTCTCCAAATCTTAAATCTTAAATCATGGAGTTTAGTCGAGTTGAGTCAAACGTGTCTCTGTGTGTCACAGGGATTCGGTTCCTCCCGGAGCGACCCTGCAGAAAGTCTACACTCTGCTGCCCCTGCTGGCCAACAACAGGGAGAGGCGTGGCATCGCTCTGGACGGCAAACTGAAGCACGAAGACACCAACCTGGCGTCATCGACGATGTGAGTGGAACAGTCAGAGAGACGCAGCGAGGCGGGCGACGCCGTTTGATACCGACACACACAGTTCAACATTCTGTCTCTTCTCTTTCAGCGTGAAGGACGGCGTTCTGAAGGAAGTGATGGGGATCATGGTTTCATACAGGATCATGGTGAAGCTCATCGTCGGAGGGTCAGTCACCTCTGAGTGTGTGTGTGTGTGTGTGTGTGTGTGTGTGTGCGTGTGCGTGTGCGCGTGTGTGTGCGTGTGTGTGTGTGTGTGTGTGTGTGTGTGTGTGCGCGTGTACGTGTGTGTGTGCGTGCGTGTGTAAGCGCGCCTACAAGAAAGTTATCAATCTATAACAGCACTTTCACAGTTTGAGTGTGTTTACATGGACGTGAGTTTGTTCAAGTTTTAGGATTTGTCATGTGATCTTGTAGTTCTCCTGTGATCTTGTAGTTCTCCTGTGATATTGTAGTTCTCCTGTGATCTTGTAGATCTCATGTGATCTTGTAGTTCTCTTGTGATCTTGTAGTTCTCTTGTGATCTTGTAGTTCTCATGTCATCTTGTAGTTCTCCCGTGATCTTGTAGTCTTGTAGTACCCCCACGACCCCTGACGAGATCAGCGACATTGATAACAGATCTCATTTTGTAAACTTTGCCGACCTTCTGTTGAACTCGTCTCCTATTGGCTGATGCTATATTTTAAACGCTCGCTGTCGTGTTTCTAACGTTGATCGCTATCTCTGTTCAAATGATTCAAAGTCATTTTCCTCTTTTCTCTGCCACGCTTACAGGATGATGGGCTCAAGGTGGGTCTCCTTTTTTCATCATTAATGCTTATGCTGGTAGTTAGTGATTTTAAACGGTAAAAACTCTCTAAAGCGGTTTTCTGTTTGTTTTCGTGGTTGTGACATCATCGGGTATATTCATGTCACTGATTCAAACGTTTGTGTGTTGCAGTGAGGTTGACCTGGAGCTTCCCTTCAAGCTGATGCATCCTAAACCTGACGCAGGTAAGGAAGAACACGTGTTCTACCGTAGCGTCTTTTAAGTCTTTCTGCGGCCGTTTGTCTGAAACAATATTTTCCTCTCTTTAAACAATAAATGACACAGTAGCCCTCTTCAGACCGCCGTTTCAAGCCCCTGACATTTCGACTTGAAACATCTGAATGTTGCGAGGGGCAAAACGGGGGGACAAAGTGACCCCTCCCCCCTCTGTACCGTCTTGAGAGGCGTTACAGAGACGAGACAGGATCAGCTGAGCCAGCGGTGTGTGTGTGTGTGTGCGCAGCTCCCGCTGTGCCGTGCTTCAGCAAATGCCGAAACACAATGTGACCTCACAGACTGGGACGCCAATAATACGCCGATGCATAATCAACATGCATGTATAATGACATGATGAGCAGTCAGGGCTCTGAAAAGATTGAGAAAGAAATTCCAGGACTCTTAAACTTTCTGATGTGTGTCACTTTTTCTTTCTCTACACGCTGCAAACAGTGAAGGAAAGGTGAGATGGTTTTCTTTCTTCTCTTAAGTAAGCTGCTGTCGCTTCCACTGTGAGCAGAGAGACGAGCACGTTGGACACACATGGCGGTGTTTACCTCCATATCTGGTGTCAATGTCCTCCTTCTGTCCTCCCTTTTTGTTCAGTACATCCAGAGACCGGATCAGGTTCCAGGATCTTCTTTCACTTCATCAGCTCTCCTCCTTCAGAAGCAGTGTCAGCTTCCCTCTGTTTGTTATTTACCCTCCTCCTCTTCATGCCCTGTGTGTCTCTTTTCAAACCTCCTTATATTCTCTCTAAGCACAGATGTTCAAATGTAGACTCAGGGGTTTGGAGGTGTTCTAGTCCCGTTTGTAGTTTGTTTAACCAATCAGGGATCAGCGGGCCTGAAGCAGGAAACACAAAAGCAGAACACAATCCACTGTAGAAACATCAGCGGTAATCTGACGATGATTGATGTCTCTCTGTAAGCAGATATCTGCAGGAGTCTGATGACCCTGTGTCTGAGAGCCTGTCAGTGTTCAGATTTCCTGACTTCCTTGAATGCATCCGCAATCATCAATCCCACCAATCTCCATTTAACAAACACATTTAAAAAAGTTATTTTCTTTTCCTCTTGAGGACAGACGTGACGAAGCTCTACTTTTTAAGAGGATGAGATGAGACTTTAACCTCCCTGTCCTCTGTCCGTGTGTCTGCAGTGAGATGGAGGAGGAGATGGAGTTCCAGGAGTTCAAGCGCTCTTACCTGAAGGGGATGATCGACGATGAAGAGGATGGCAACACGTCGGCCGGCGACGACATGGCACCCGCAGAGAAATAGAGCAGAGGATTGTACAGAGCTAGAAACCAAAAGAAAGCTGAAAGTTTGAGTCGCCTCGGAGTTTGTGCAAGAAAAAAATTAAAAAGGACCATTCAGGTGTTTTGCATGTTTTGGTACCTCGCACTGACACTTCACTGAGTACACTTTATCGTTTTTAAGCGCAGTAGGGAAGAAACGCTTCCAAACACAATGAGAAAAAAGCCGGATTCAATTCGGATACAAAATATTTGAATACAATCCAGCAGAAAACAACACAATCATCCCATCATTGTTTTTCTTTTCTCCTGAAACAACGATCACGCTTGTTAGCTTCCAGATGTTCCACTTCCAGCGTGAGTTTTCTTCACTTTGGTCTACAGGAAAAAACTCACGAGATAAATCAGGATGGAGCAATCACAGTTGTCCCCCAAAATACCTCCCACAGACAGACGTTAAAGTCAGCTCTGTGCGTAGTATTCACAAATAAACACAAGCTAACCAGCAGCTAAATCATAACAAATATTCTCTGTAAGCTCGAGGTCTGCAGATATTTCCTGCCAACGTTTCTTTCATGACCGGAGAGATGGGGGAAGATAGATTAAATGGGCATGCCTGCTGTTGCCATGGTGATTTCAGATGCTGCCTGTCACTTTTTGTTGCAGACACAATTTAGGAAGAAAAAAAAAGTCCTGAAGTCGAAGAGTCGACTCGTGGCTCTGCTCTCACCGTGCAAGTGTGTGCAGTCAAACCACCGAAATTTAGAAAAACTTCATCCAGCAGGTCGGGAGCAGCTGATCGGACCGTCGTCGTAGACTGCACGATTAACTACGCAGAGGATGGGGCTGACATTCTGCCCGACTTAAAAATGAGTAGTACGAATCAGAAATCGTTTCTGAATCGGGATGATATTGTACAGAGTCGGATGGACAGCAGAGAGAATCTCTCCCATGATTCCCCGCCAGCCTCAATGTCATCTTCTCTCATTGTTTTGAGTGAGAGCCCCCCGGTGGCTGAATCTACACACTGCGCGTTTTATTATTGCGAAACATTCAGACTTTTCAGACGTGTTTATGAAAACGTTACACTAACGATGAAACTCCATTATTGTGCAACCCAAACGTGTGTAACCACTGATATGGTCCTTGAATAGATTAAATAGTGAGTCTTTGTGATTTAATATAGAAGCTAGTTGTTTGCTTTGTTAGATAACAGTTCAGCGTTTCAGCTCCTGAAGAGTTCACTGTTATTGCAGAAACATGCCGAAAGCTAAAGTCTGTAAGGTATCTGAAGAAGATGTGACGCTCTGTGTTTCAACGATGTGGAAATAAAATCTGGTTGATCCGTTCACGCTTCAGCCGTTTTTTTTCTGATGTCATCACGTTTACGAACCGAGACCGAAGTGTGGCAGAGTTCCTTTCAAACGGACCAAACAGCTCAGGTGGGAATGCAGCCTGACACTCGAGATCCACTTTTTAAGAGTTTGGTTGAAATTGTCTTTAGGTCCTGACAGAAATTAGGAACTCATGTCCTCTGAAAAAGCTGAGGTCCACTTCTGGAGCAACTGTGCTCGTGCATGTAAGTAAGGGGGCGTGGCTTATGAGGGAGCACAGAGGGGAGGGGGTGGGTGCAGACGGAGCACTGAGGGAATGCTACTTTCAAAATCATGCTAGTTTTTGAAATTTACCAACCCTGCCTTTAACTCATAAGCGGGACTGGGTGAGGTTATGGTCAAAGCTTCAGCTGTAAATTGACAGAAAATTGGCAGAAAAATTGTTGATTTGATTCAACAGCTCGTCAATTCAAAGCACCACACTTCAGTTTGTCCACTTTCAAAATAAAAGCACCACATTTCAAAATGGGGAAACTGAGATTCCCAGAGCAGAGAATTAAGAATTTAACGGATGCAGTGTGGACAACTGAGCGTGAGATCATGCATGATTCAACTCGACATCCAATACTTAGGACACGGTGTAAGACCGTACAAAAAATACAAAATAAAAGCACAACAAAACCTGCTTTGTTGTCCTTTCTGGGTCACTGTAACATGTCGGAGCAACATGGATAAAATCACTCTCTCTGTGGATATATATATGACTTATTATAGGGAAACATTTCTGCTAAGAGATCCATTTATCTCAAACACTGGACCTTTATATTGAGCCACTGCTCCACCGATATGCAGTAATGTAAACTGCTGAAGAAACAGAAGAACAAAGGCGTTTAGAGAAATATTATTTCTTTAATTTCAGACAGAAATCTCAATGCACGGATCACAGCAGCCACATGAGCAGATTAGACACAAAAAGGTGAAGCAGAAATCACTCAGTGAGGGCTTGACGATGAGAATGTTTCACTCTTCTTTAAACTTTATTGTCCATTCTCATGACTATAAGCTTCTTTACATTTTAAATCAACAGTATCAATAATTCTAAACAAATAAATCTTGAACAACATTCTTGACAAACTTAAAATAAAATCTTCCCTTTACGTCTTCCTCAGTATCTGCAATCTTTCATAAAATGATTTAATTTCAAACTGAGAAAAATATGCTCCCTCGTACGGTTCTCCATCCATACATCCATTATCACTTCTTCATCTCTCCTTGGGGGATGCAGCACGCTGGAGCCAACCCCAGCTGAAGGGTAATTCCCATGAGAGGTCGCAAGTCAACCAACGCTTTAGAAGCCAAGGAGGTCTTGTCCCGGCAGCAGAAGCTGGGCTCTCGAGTAGTCGGAGCTCCCCCAACATTCAGCGAGGTGATCTGGCACTACTACCACCCAACGTCCCAGACTGCGTCGTCCCTCAACCACCACTGTCCTCTTTCATGCACGGCCTGCTCCGACCTCCACCTCAGCGGGAAGGAAGTGTAGACAACAGGAAGGCGAGGAATAGAAAGGAGAAATCCTTCCTGCATCTTATCCCAATTCCCTGTCTCCCATTTTCTTAATAATGAGTAAGGTCTTTTTGTAAAGCGTCTCAAGATAACGTTTGTTATGAATTGGCGCTATACAAATAATGATTGAGTGATTGAACCACAGGGCTGTTAAACAACCAGTAGCGCTCACAGTCACACCTTCAGGGAATTAAGTGTCGGCAATTAAACTTAAGTAGACGTCCTTGGAATGTGTGAGGAAGCCGGAGCATCAACACATGCATGGGAAGAACATGCAAACTCTACTAAAAAAAGATGGGATTAAAAACAGAAAACATATTTTCAATGGTGGATGGAGCCGTCCTTTGAACGTCTTTTCAATGGAGAAGGTGCACCGGGGCGTTTTTTTTACGGTGAAAAGACTTGAAAATGTCAGATTTACTGGGGGATGTTTGAAAGTCTTAAACAATGGGCACAGCACGGAGTACAGCTGAAGTTTGACATCATTGGATGAGTTGTGCAGGTATGTCTGGTTACTAAAATTAATGGACGAATTACATTTCTTACTTAGTTTAAGTTTATTTGCACATTTTTGGAAGGAAAGACAGACAGAGAAAAAAAGGTGAATACAAAATGAATCACATGTGCAGGGGAGGAAGAAACCCACCGTGGGCTTGTCTCAAAACCTGACCTCACCCTTAGGCCCTGCGTCCACCTCGCGCTTTTTCTGGGCTGTGCGCTTGGGAATGCTTGCATGAGCGCTGAGAAGAAAAGTGCTTTTTTTTTCATTGGAAATTGGTTTGTCTATTTCTGATGTGGCTCAAAGCATCAGGAAATATTTTAAAGGCTTTTGCAACTCTGCATCAAGTAATTTCACCTGGTTGTTCATCCCAAACGGCGCAATTACATCGACTATAAATAATCCCTTTACAGGTCCTCCGGCCATCCAGTACTCGTCTAGTGGTTTTAGTACTGGTGGAAAACTTAATTCAAGTCATCAAGTGGATCTTGGTGTTGCAATTAAAACTGGTCCTATAATAAGGACAACATTTATGTGTTCACAAAATTAGGCCATCATTTCAGCTGACCCCTCCTCCTTCCTTCCTACCAGTCTCAAATACCCTCATCCACATCTGAAAAAAATACCCAGATTTAGTCCATGAATTGGCGGAGATTAGAATATTGAATTTTCTCTCTTGCTTTCTATGGGACGTCACATTCAGGGGAAGAACAGGCTAGAAAAATAAAATTACTATTTGAAACAAACAGTGGGCAGTACCAGCTACAGGACTTGTGGAGAGCTTTTCTAGAATACCTTTCCCTTGGGACCTGCAGATATTTATGCACTGATTGTTTGATTCAGGATGTGCTGAAGCTTAATCTATAACTGCTTGGCTGACTGGAACCCACTATGGTTTAAGGAATGTGATTTAGGGACCGTTCCAGCTGTAGACACCCTTTTCACCTTTGTTTGATTCCCCAAGATCCCTTAACATAGGCATTCCACAGGAATCTGGGTACAGCAAATACCCAGAGAACGTGCTGCTACTCTCATAGCTACTGTACATGCCGTTAGTGGTGCCGTCCTTAACCTGCAGCCACACCTTGTCCATACTGGTCAGGTGAAGGACTATGGTTTGACTTACAGTGGACTGTTGAGCTGAGTCTGTGCTTTTGACCACTGGGTAGAAGTTGTGGAAAAGGCCAACCCTAAGAGGTCTTTGGTAAACTGCTAGGTTGAAGCTGAAGACATACGTGCCATTGATGGGGGCCGTGTAAATCCCCATGATAGGGTCAAAGTTCCCCTGGAGGTTGTAGAAGACATCTGGAAATGGAACAGGTTCATTTTGCTTAGGAAACGACTCATTGATACTTGCAGAGAATGCTGACCGGATGGTCGGGGAGCAGGGCCCTGGTGGGCCCATGTGACCCATCATGCCTTCATCGCCTTTAGGCCCAATGGGACCCTCTACACCCCGGGCACCAGTGTCACCTTTCTCTCCTTTAGGCCCCATTTCTCCTGGGCTCCCATCAGAGCCATGTTCTCCATCTGTGCAATTACACACCCCCTGCTCACCTTGATCACCCTTATGGCCATTTAGCCCAGGGTCACCAGGTGTTCCCATGTCCCCCTTATTACCCATTGCACCTTTGGGTCCTACAGATCCCTTTAGCCCAGCCAGACCTCGAGCTCCTACTGGCCCAGGGGGGCCTTGTTGGCCTTCTGGACCTTGAATAGTCTCACAGGAAGCAGGACATGTGCCAGTTTCTCCTTGGGGGCCCTGTTGACCTGCGGGCCCTTCCATTCCAGGGTCCCCTTTTTCTCCTGTAGACACAGACGCATGAAAAATATTATTACAATTTTACTTAAAATCAAGTGTCATGTATTAATGGATTACTGGAATTCCCTTTGATCAGGCTGCCCTGATCATGATTCTCTAAAGACTACAGCTGGATTACACCAGGACTGATAGAAACAACGACCATGACCATTTCTCAAAGCCCCTGGAAACCCACAAAATCCACAAAAAGCTTTTAACTATGTTATGTTATTAATGATCTTTTGTACATAATATCAACTCTATTAAAAGTAGTAGAAGTTACCTCCCAACTGTTTTTCAGATTCTCTTCACAGTAAATAAAGACTTTTATTTTGTTAAATTCAGGAGGATTTAAGGTTAAGCTTTGACAAACAAAATGATTCTTATATTTATAAATATTTCGTAAACATCGACACAGTAACAATATTTACAGTTTTTTTTATTTTTGGAGCAGGAAACAGGAAGAATGAACGTTGCAACTTCAAAATAAAAGCTCTGTATCTTTACGTTTCAGCCACAAAAAACTTGAAATAAAGGAACTGTTTTTGCTGTGACAGAAGATAACCGAGCTAGTGTTGTTAACATCCACGTCTCTGTTTACCCAGCCCACTACCGATTTTGTCCCGATTTGACCTTTTGTTAAGACGTTGGGTGTTGAGTGGCAACATTTCTGCGCAATAAACTTCAGGTGCAACAAAACTACTGTGACCTGAGCTGCAAAATAGGCGGATTTTGAAAAAGGTTTTTCTAATAGTTATGAATTTTTATTTTTACTCAAATTTTGTAGATGCTGAACGATACATTAAACTTTGATATCGCTTACAGATTTTTAATATTTGAAGTCAGGTTTCCAGGGGTTTTAAACATAAACAAGCCGTCATTTTTAGCCAAACCCAACAATTTCTCTGAATTGTACAAAATCTGGAAGACGTTAAAAACATTGGTAGGTAAACTGACCAACAATATTTTTTGCTTAAACTCCCTCAAACAACCCTGAATGATTCATGGATTTATCTGAAGAGTTATGTGACAGAACCTTTGAAGCCTCGGCTGCCCTTCATCCCGGATAAGCCCGTAGCGCCGGGGGACCCTTTCATCCCATAGTCGCCTTTCTGACCTGTAGAGACCAACAAGATGGAAATTAGTAAAAAGAAAAAGAAGATAAGCAAGACAACTTAACCAACGTACACTAACTCAAAACTGGAAACCCATAAGCTACCCCTGACGACCATATTTAACTCTAAGAGAACGATGGCCAACATTCAGGTCTTGACTTCCAGCCAAGACTTCCTTTTCCATGAGCTACAATACTTACTTGCGAAGTTTCCATGTGTTCAGAACGAAAGCGTGGAGAATATCTACCTTTCAATTGGCCTGCAAGATAAAGCCTGTCATTTCTTCTTGGTTCATGAAATCCGCCTGAGGAGCTCATGTTCATGTGTTTAGTAACGGCCCGTGTCTAACTAGCGCTTTTTTCAGGGAAGAAAAGTGCTGGCTGCAGTGGCGGTTCTAGACCACTTTTGCTGAGGGGGCCAAACTGGGGCCAGTTGTTTTGTCAGAGGGGAACATTAAACCCAGGTGAAAAATACACAAAGATGATCGCTTTAAAAATAAATATATATTATGCCAAATAATATGTGAAATACCACAACATAAAATACCATGATTCATATTTGTTTCAGTATGTGTTATTAGGGGGGCCCCCTTCTTTTGGAGGGGTGACCACAGGGGGGACCAAGCTCAGTGTTACAGGGGCACTGGCCCCTGTTGGTCCCTGCCTAGAACCGCCTATGGCTGGCTGTGCGCTCGGGATCTCTTGCATGAAGCGTTTGTGCGCTAAGAAGAAACGGGCTGCACGTCCATCCTGTCTCCATGACAACAGTCTGTTGACAACGTCCCCTCTATGACAGACACTGCTCCGTTACTTTTTACTGCAGGTTTATCATCGTCCATCGTTTATTTTTCTGATCAGACACGGAGCAAAGAGTATGCGGTTACAAGACACGATCCATAGATCCATGGATTCGGGAAAAGAGCGCCGGGGATGTCTACAGTACAGTGCCTTTCTGAAAAGTGCTCGGAGCAGCCGCCCACGGAAAGAGGAGATAAAAATGACTCTGTTATTATAGAGCTAGCATTTTCCCTCCAAATTCCTCCAACTTCTACTTGTTCTCTGTCAGAGACTGTGTAAAGGCTTAGCTAGCATGAAGGTGTATGGAACAAATCTGCAACAGCACTGCTTTGGCTGTCTTATGTTTGATTACATCACCCTTTTGGTTTAAGCGAGGTCTTTGAATGCAACTTACCCTTCATCCCCTGAGTGCCTGTGTATCCTGGACGACCCTTGAAACCCATCAGTCCTCTCATCCCAGGACTCCCAGGTTGACCTGAGCAGAGATTTGAACAGTTTGTTCAGTATTTACAAAAAAAATACTTCATCGGCCAAGTACATTTTATCTATACAAAGTTTGCATCCTCTGCAGTAAACCTCGGGTTAAAGGTCCAATCAGTGAGATGTGTAGTGAGTGAGATGATAAAGGTATCTTACTATCTGATCATTAAGGAAACATGCTATGTTGAAGTGCTGGCTTCTCTGACAACAATGCAGCAGCCAGTATGTCCTCCTTCTAACTTTAGATTCTGCTCCTGAATGCTCTGGATTTGACACCCCCCAAAACACGGCCGTTTTGGATGCCCCTCTGTTTGTCAGTTATGAGAGCAGTTATCAGGTCAACAGGTGTTGCAGTGATGGAAGCGGGCAAGAGAAGTGGTTCAGATAGAAGTGATTGTACCCGACCTAAAAAGCCTCTGCATGTTTCTAATAAGCTCCACGAGCAGAAACGTGCTCAAACTAGGATCAATATTGGAGATGCTTTTGAAAAAACCTGAGTGAGCATCGACTCTAGAGAGGAGGGGGGGGGGGAGACAGCTCTTTACAATGCGCTCAATTTAGACTGCAGTACCCATTTTAAACACTAGGTGTCAGTTACATATTCCTCCTTTAATTATTCAGAAGACGTTGGCAGACATATTTTAGGGAGGATCTTGATTTGTAGTGCTAGTACCTTCATCCAGTTCAGGAGTGAATTAGCATGCCTGTGTTTATGGTGTGGGAGAAATTGAGAGATCTGTCAACACAACAAGGCCTCCTGTGAGGGTCCACACCCAAGACCTGGAGACTTTTCTTAAAGTTTCTTAAAGATAAATGTTGGTTTTTAGGGTTTTTGTGCTAATAAGGATGTAAGAAAACACAACGATTTATTTATCTATTTATGATGAAGAACAAAAACTGTTATTGTGTAAATTAGGTACAGATTTCACATTCTATTATCAGAAAGGAGTATTCAGGTTGTTTCCATACCTGGGGGGCCTCGGTCGCCTGTGTCCCCTTTTGGCCCCATGGTGCCCTTACAGTGCGAACAGAGGCAGAATAAAGGGATCTGGTCGATTGGCGGGGGCACCGGCATATTCATTATCATGTCACACATATCTGATCTGCTGGGGTGGGAATTTGGGTCCATATCATGAAACATCCGGCCGGGGCCGTACGTCATGTTGTTATCTGTGTCCCCCATCATGCGAGAGGAAGGATCAAAGTCGGACCCCATCTCTTCGATCTCCTCCTCTGTTAACGGAATTCCAGACCCCGGGTCGTAGCTGGGGTCTGTAACCAGCATCGCTGAGCAGAGGGAGGAGAGGACGAGGAGTCCCTGCAGCCTCAGCAACATCTATCGGAAGAATTGTGAGATTATCAACTGAGACGGATCTGCATCGTCGACATCTCTGAATTTCTCAAAGCACATAAAGAAAACATAAACATAGAAGCCTGTTATGTGATTTATTACTCTCTATTTACCGGTGCGACCAGTTTAACGGTATGATTTCTGAGAGATTGTTTTTTCATGGAGCTATATTCTACTGTATGTAAAGCTGCTTCACGGAGACGCACCGTCATGACAGCGAGTTCAGCTGCAACCATCACCCACCACACGCAACCAGACGCCTCCATTCGAGGGGTTTGAGCCTCAGCTCCTGCAGCCACATGTCCGATGTGTCTTCAGGCAAGACACTTAACCCCAAGTTGTCTTAACCCTCCGTCTGCTTCGTCAGCGGTGTGTGAATGTGTAGGTGTGACCAGCGGTGTAAAAGTGCTTTGAGTGTTCAGAAGTAGTGTTGTAGTTATGAACAAACTAACAGAGACCGGGACATACCCGAGACCAGAGTGCTCCGAGGCCGTGACATTTAGGGATCAAGACCAAAACCAAGACCATAAATATCACTGAAAAATCATCAGCTTGTGTTTAGGGGGCGTTTCACTCACTTAGACTGTAACATCGGGAAGGTTGTGGTCGTAACCGGGGGGATTAAAAAATCAAACTACAAATGAATTGAAGTTATTCGTTTTTTTTAGAAAGAGGCATTTTCATTCTATTCTCAGTGATGACGTGGAAAAATACCCGATCTGTGGGGATCTTGACCGGTCTGGATTTAAAATCTGGATTCCGCCCAGTCTGAGATGAAAAAAAAATAAAAATGCTTTCGATTCTGAAACGAGGCCAAGACCTTCAAAAGACCAAGACTGATTTTGAGTGCTACAACACCAGAAACTGCACGTTGTAGACTTTGATGAACACGATGGTGAAATGGAAATCTCCCTGCAGGGAAGACAAGTTAAACCTTGAGACCCCAAAAAACAGACTGTTTTAAATACACTTATGGTACGGATTTTACTGTACTTAATCTGTTTTACTCATTAAGCATAAAGATACTCCCTGTTTATCAAGTAAAAGCTTAAATTGAATGTATGAAAACTCCTCTGGATGACCCAACACTCACCAAACACAGATTACAATAAATCTAAGTGCAGCTTGCTTCATACAAATACAGGTACTAACTTCATAGATTGTTCTAAAGTGATGTTTTCTGTCAGTGGTGACATAGCACAGTAAGTCCTTATCGTTCCTTCAGGACTGATGTGTCCTTAAATGCATCTTCCTGCACTTACTCTAGTGATTCAGGAAACTGATTTGGCTTTAAGAGACTCATGACAGTCCACTAATAACACTCCAAAAGAAAAGTTTCAGATTTCAATAAAGTAAAAAAAATTAAGAATTGTCTGTGACTCAATTGTCTCTTATGGATTCTACTTTGCAGAAAGTCTATAAACTAGTCAAACCTGATCTCCCAGCCACCCTGAACGTCTCATAGACTTCAAAATCACAAAATCTCAGAGTTGTGTTTGAAAAGACTTACCGCTCCGTCCGAGCCGCGCAGCATCATCCGGAGAAGATTTGTGGGAAGATGAGCAGGACGGAGGCGGCTTTGATTAACTTATAAACCTCGCTCACAACAAAACGTCTTTCAGGGCTGCGTCTCACCTGCTGACCCTGCAGACAAAAGACGAGGACTTTGCAGGTGGGAGGGAGGAAATGCCCATCTCTTTTGTCCTATACAGAAAAAGAACTGGGCCGTCTCCCCGCGCTGTGACCTCCTTCACCGTGAAACAGCAAAATCATATTCAGAGCGGAAAGAGGAGCTACCCATGTGTGTGTGTGTGTGTGTGTGTGTGTGTGTGTTTATCTCTCCATCGTTCTCCACCCTCCTCTTTCTCTCATCGTTCTTTCAGAAGGAAATATTCACTTTAATGTCACCTCCCACGGCTCCTCCTTAATCAGCATCTGATATAGAGAGATAGAGAAGAGAGGCCCGAGAGGTCATCACTCTGTGTGTCGTAATGTACAGCCCATAATATACGTAAATAATGCAATTTGCTTCCAACAACTAAAAACCAATTTGGAAACACAACCAATATCCAAAAACACAATTAAAGGTGGCGTCAGTAGAAATGTAAACACAACATTCAAACTGGTCCTCTCCCCCAGAAGCTGCAGGACGTAGTGTGTATGTTTACTGCATGTACCTTCACTGCAAGCTAACGCACGCTAGCACAAGCTAACCGCCGGTTTTCATCACCTGCCTGTCCAACAGGAAGTAGACCAACTCCACGTCCACGGGGGAAAGCCAACACAAGGTTCACCCTCGTTTCAGAACGAGCTTTATCCGCTCTGCATTTTGCCTCATATTTTCTCTTCTCCGGGCTACGTCCATGTTCTTTATATCTTCAGAATGCATCGCGTCCAATCGCTTAATTGAAACTGCTCCTAAAGTCACCTGCACGCTGTCATTGGCTGAAACACAACAGCTCCCCGCCCCAACCCATTTATGACGTAATGTTGATAAATTGATTGAAAAATACGATCGGGAGGCAAAAGTCATCTTTTGCTCGAGCTGCGATTTCCCGTGTCCTGCATTGTTGTGTTAGCATGCTAATGTTAGCGCTCTGTAGTTAGCTCGTAGCTTCACATTGTTGTGTTAGCATGCTAATGTTAGCGCTCTGTAGTTAGCTCGTAGCTTCACATTGTTGTGTTAGCATGCTAATGTTAGCGCTCTTTAGTTAGCTTGTAGCTTCACATTGTTGTGTTAGCATGCTAATGTTAGCGCTCTGTAGTTAGCTCGTAGCTTCACATTGTTGTGTTAGCATGCTAATGTTAGCACTCTTTAGTTAGCTCGTAGCTTCACATTTCATGTAAACTGACACAGAATGAGCGTGATCTAAAAACTCTTACTAACATCCAAATAATCAGTGAGTATGTTCTTCTTCTTCTCTCTAGTTCTTGACTAAAACAGCTTTTATACACAAGGGGAGGAGCCGGCCGTCCCGTCCATGCATTCGCATCACCATGGTGATGAAGCCGGCTGACGGTTTCTAGAGCAACGTTACACAACTGTGTGTTTGTTGTGTGTGTTTAGGGTTTATGAATATAACTGAGTTAAAAAGCTTTGCTGGGGCAATTGCCTGTCTGTTTCTTTTTCCATTTTCTATGATATTAAGACTTTTACAGACTCTTATTTACTGCTATTTGCTCACGTCTACAGCAAGGTTTTAAAATGGCGGTTGGTGGTCTTGGATTGGCTCTCGTGTTCGACCGATCACCGTGCACTGACGTCACTGAAAGTCCCTCTTGTGCTGGAAGACTTTCTGCTCCAAAGATCTGAAAAGGTTCCTCTGAACAGGGTTCAAGGAACTAAATTAGAACACAATGAAAAGGCGGAGCACTAAAACAGTTCCTGGAACTATTAAAAAGTTCCTGCAGCCCGAAAACACTTGTGCCCAGCGATCAGTCTTGATCCAGGACGTGGATTGGCACCGTCAGTCCGATATCTGATATGTAAATGACGTCAATATCGTACCTCATACCGACATTAGATCAAATCTGTCCCATCTCTACTGAGTGCTTCACAGAATATGTTTTTTTTAATCCTCTAAAGAAGCAGCTCAGTAATCCAACACTGAAAGCCTCCAGTCTTCACAATGAGCAGCCTACTTTTATTATTTTACCACATTTACCAGAAAAGGACAAAGATTTCATTCTGTAGAGAGGTTGACTGGACACATGATACGAGTGAAACCCAAGAAAAAACATGTGGACAGAAGAAGCAAAAACACGTTTCATACAAGAACTAAACCTCGACAGACGGCCGTAAAATGAAACCTGACACCCTCACCTCCAGTCAGACGGAGTTTGGATTATTTTCAAGAGTGGTTCTCAGCTGGTGGGTCGGGATCCAGAAGTGGGTCGAGGAGCCATTTTCAGTGGCTTGTGAATGTGTGACTGGAGTAAAACTTTTTAAACATGTTTGTTATGTTCAGTTTCTTGCCTCTGTCACATCTTTTGGACCAGCTGAGGTCCGAACTGCATCATTTTTCAGTGAAGAAATCTGGTCGAGAAACATCCGAAATTTGGCTCACTATTTTCCCCGAAGGACTTGATGTAGGGTCCTGAGGCTAGACGAGTTGAGAACCACAGATTCAAAGTGAGTAAAAAGCGTGCAGTCACTTCCACTCTCGGCCTCAAAGTCTTATCTGTCCCATAAATAGTCGTTAATTCCTTAAGTCCTTAAAGTTAAGTCTTTATATGCAATTTTTTGATCCAGCAGATGTCGCCCTTGAGCTCCAGCATGAAACCAAAACAACTCGCGCTGCATTGTTGTGTTAGCATGCTAATGCTAGCGATCTTTATTATGCTGGTATCTTCACACTGCATGTAAATTTACCTGAAATGAGCGTGATCTAGAAACACAGTTAAGCAGTGAGTACAGTATGTTATTCTTCTTTTCTCTAGTCCCTCAATTAAACAACTTTTATACACGAGGGGAGGAGTCAGCCGGCCGTCCGGGCGATGTAAACAAACTGAAGATAGGACTCTGAAAACTCTGAAAACATCACAGACAGTGGGACTCGGGTGTTACACCCATTGTAGACAGTCATGACTCACAGAGTTATTTTCAGAGGATATACTTGATTTATATTTAAGTGTGAAAAATCACATATAAAGCTGCAATCAACACTTCTTTAACATATTTTTTAAACGGCTTCTTACCCTAGTCGTCGTTACGTAAACTCTCCATTAACCTGTTTCAACCAGACACATCAACAAACTGAAATCTGTTGACAAAAGAGGAGTACGGGGATCTTATCTTGAGAGACGTTTATTTAGACTGGAAAGAAACAAACAGGAAGCTGGTTCTTTTGGAAAGAGCTGGCCCTCCTCAACATTTTCCAGAAGCCAGCTAGTCACACCATCGCTGAGTCGCCCCCTGGAACCAGAGACCGCTCCTTTATGTCCACAGGCCAGGTTTGATTCAGGAAAATAAAAACAGTGGAGGACACAAAGGAAAACCGAGCCGAGGGAACAAGGCTGAGCAACAAAGGAAGACGAGAGAGATAAATAGTTAACCTTGATAAGTGTCCTGGTTTCCACCGCCCCCGGGCCCCTTAGCGACACCCTTGAGGCCGGCCCGGGCTTCACACCTGTACCTGTAAACATTCTCATTTGAACAGCTCTACTGTGAAGAGAGGGGCGGCGACGAGGCAACCTGAGGTCGGCCGAGGCTCACAGAGACTGCAGAAATACAAAACAAACAAACATACATGTGAGTTCCCCGAGGGAGTGAGGTCACGGTTTCAGAGGGTCGCATGACGCGTCTGACACATATGTAAACATTCAGTGTGTTTGGAGGCTAAACAATGAGAGGTACACTTCCTGGTTCTACTTGCTTCTTTGTATTTTCTACTGGGATACTAATATGTCAGCTCTTTGTATTCGGAGAAGCATTTGGAGTCTCATTATTCAAAGTCAAAGTGCTGATTTCATGCCAAAGATACTACGATATCTGCTTTCATTAGAACCGCCATTTTGCAACTTGTACAGATGAAGAGTGTTTCATTACTCAACATCTGATTGGATGTATCTGACCCCCTCAAAATACCCTCAGGTGGCTATTTCATGGAGCACTCCAGTCTGTTCAACGTACCCTTAAAGTCAGGGTTGGTCATTTCCTCCAGATCCACTTTTTAAGATTTTGGTGTAAATTGTCTTTAGGTCCTGACAGACATTAATAACTCATGTTCTCTGAAAAAGAAACAAAGAAAATCCATCATCTGTATCAGTTTGTAAGTCTGTAAAAACTTCAACCAATGTCTGCCACGAGGTACCAATCTGATGAACCAATCAGACGCCTCCCCGTCTCCCTGCACGCTCTCTAAGCGCGTCACTGATAACGGAGTTTACACTGTGAGTTTACTTACCGCTGAATGAGACATGAGACGACGTAGTTTCTACACAATGTAAGAGATGAGCTGAGGTCCACTTCTGGAGAGACGGCGCTCGTGTATGTAAGTGAGGGGGCGTGGCTTTAGAGGGCGCACAGAGGGGAGGGGGTGCAGATGGGGCACTGAGGGAATGCTACTTTCAAAATCATGCTAGTTTCAGAAGATGACCAACCCTGCCTTTAAGTGCCTATTTCAAAGAACACCGTCTTAGGGTGGTTATACATTATGGGACCCGGTCCTGGATCAGAGTACACCTGACCCCAAAGTCTGGTTCATTTGTTCAGTGTGAACACAAACGTACCATACTCAGGTACCAGACCAGCTCTTCAAAGGATGTGTACTCGAGTACGGTCCGCGGGAGATGTGAACGCAACCGTGCTCAAACAAGGAACAAGGAAGTAAAGCATCCATTTTTTAAGAAGCTTTTAACCTCCGTATCAGAGTACCTTTACCTTTTCTTTTTCAAGAAACCCAGAGGGCTTCTATTTTGAAGAATATTTACCATCATCTGCATCAAAGTCCCCTTAGGCCCCGTGTCCACCTGGAATTTTTTCTGAGCTGAAAGGTGCTGGCTGAGCGCTCGGCAGCTCTGGCATGAAGCGTTTGTGCGCTGAGAAGAAAAGCGCTGCACGTCCGTCCTGTCTCCATGATAACTGTCTGTTGAAAAACAGCCGCTGTTTGACAGACACCGCTGCGTTACTTTTTACTGCATGTTTTAAATTTGAGATCGTTTATTTCCCAGTCAGACGCGGAGCGAGGAGGATGAGGGTACAAGACACGATATGTAGGCTGCAAAAATACGGGGAATATCAAACATTTTGAAAAAAGTGTTGATGATGTCAACAGCGCCTTTCTGAAAAGTTTAAAGAATTTCAACTTTAGCTCTGCAAAAAAAGGTGGAGCGCTTGGAAGCTGCAAACGCTCTCTCCTCTTCAAAAAAGACATAAATGCTAAACTGGACACGGGGCCTTAAGTGTTTGTTTTAAAATAACCTTTAAGTCTCTGTCAATGCCGTCTATGCGGTACGTCCTGAATACTGCAGAGATTATTGTGTCAGTTTGAAGCAGAGACTCGCAGTTATGGAATATTTCTCTGCTCTTGTGTTAGTGTTTGAGGCCGCATGGTCCATCTGTTAACATGGAGGAGGCGGAGCTTATGACCTATGCAGCCACTAATCACCAGGGGGGAGCTCACTTGTCGAGGAGCTTGCCATGCCGTCCATCTTTTTACACAAACTGTGTGTAGAGTTTAAAGAGCCTCTTTCTTGTTTCTCACTGAGTCTCTGAGGTCGCCGTTAGGGTGAGGACTGTTCACCGTGAACTCCGATTCGGGAGCGTCATTTTGATAGTCTTGGACTTTTAAGAAACGGGGGCTGTGATCACTTCAGAGGTGAGTGGGTGGAGGTCAAAGGGGAGTGTGTGTGTGTGTGTGTTGACAGTGTTGGCAGACAGTGTGGAGCTGCAGACTGTGGACTCTCAGTAAACACCGGCGGTTAGTCATTAACACAGCAGAATCACAGCGAACCCGTCTGCGTCTGCGGCTTCGATTCTTCACATGTAAGTAAAAAAAGAAATCCTTCTCGTGTCGTGGAATCCACTCGTACCTTTACCTCTAGGTGTTGTGATGTCTACGCTGTTATGGGACGTGATCTCGACTTTGCTTCAGATTCTGCTGGCCTTAAAGTTCAGGTCATGGGGTCAAAATTCACAGGGGTTCAAATGGGGATCGCTGGTGGTGTGTGTGTGTGTGTGTGTGTGTGTGTGTGTGTGTGTGTGCATTTGGAGGCCTCTGTGTTGTCATCTGAAACTGATCAATACTCTCAAAATGTTTCCCAGAAGCTGCAGATTTTCAGATCTTTAATATGATTTGGTCGTGATTTTGTCTCTCTGTCTCTTCTCCAGCGCTGCCACAAATCATCTTTACACCCCGCTCTTAAGTCGGTAAGTTGACTCCGTCGTTTTAAGTGCGTGTTATGAAGTTGAGTATTTGGGGGTAAATATCAACACTGACTTGATTAAGGTTGCTGCAGGTTTGAGTACGGTCATGTCCCGCCTCCTCCTGTGCCTGTCAGTCATCGTTGCTCTGTGGTCGGCGCCGGTGTTCAGTCTGACAGGTGAGTCATGCATTGGTTTGTTGTTGAAAAGCTCAGTTTAAAGTGCGGTCTTCAGCGGTGGCTTTGTTTGACCAGCAGCAGAAACATATCGCCTCTAAGTCTGTATTTTAAAAACAGTAGAGCAGAGCTGTGATTTTAAAATGAGATGTTACGTGTGGCCGTCTCCGCTCTCTGCACAAATGAGTCTAAATTACTTCTTACTGAAGCCTCTGTGAACTTCAAGGCTTTATATGTGATCTTTTGATCCAGCAGGTGTCGCCCTTGAGCACCAGCATGAAACCAAAACAACTTGCGCTGCATTGTTGTGTTAGCATGCTAATGCTAGCGATCTTTATTATGCTGGTATCTTCACACTGCATGTAAATTTACCTGAAATGAGCGTGATCTAGAAACACAGTTAAGCAGTGAGTACAGTATGTTATTCTTCTTTTCTCTGTTCCCTCAATTAAACAACTTTTATACACGAGGGGAGGAGTCAGCCGGCCGTCCAGGCGATGTAAACAAACTGAAGATAGGACTCTGAAAACTCTGAAAACATCACAGACAGTGGGACTCGGGTGTTACACCCATTGTAGACAGTCATGACTCACAGTTATTTTCAGAGGACATACTTGATTTCTATTATATTTAAAAGTGAAAAATATAAAGCATATAAAGCCTTTAACGATGCAGGGATATTTATTATTTTACCCAAACTGAAAGGGGCAGTCTACATGTTTTAAAACCTTGATCCTTTTATTTCACAAAGTTGCAGCTCCACTTTTGATAAATGAAACCTAAGTTGGGGTGCAAATAACTGCAGTTCCTCCAGTGTCCACTTGAAGCCAGCTCTAAAAGCCTAAAGCCTAAATTCCACCAGATGCATGTTGGGTACGTCTCCACCTCGTTACAGAAGCGGAGGTGATAAACAAGACTTCTATTTGTCCGATCACAGAGCATCACTTTACAACAGAGCAGATCGAGCGGGACAGGAAGTCAGACACCAAATCAACATTAAAACATGCAGTTTATTTTCAGAATAAAACATTTACCGTATGTGTGTGTTGATGTGTTTATGACGGGTTTTATACGTTTTAATTCCACATACATCGTATTATCTCCTGCTGTCTGTGTTCATAATTAAGAAACACTCTGCAGGAGCCTTAATGCTCTTTAAGATAAATAATGAAACCCTGTTGGTCCTATGTGTTTGCTCAGTGTTCTCAGACCCTCCGGAGGCTCACATGCTGCTCCGCACTCGCCGGGCGAACACGTTCCTGGAAGAGCTGAAGCCGGCTTCACAGGAGCGAGAATGCATCGAGGAAATCTGTGACTTTGAAGAAGCCCGAGAGATCTTCCAAACCAGAGAAGCCACAGTGAGAGTGTTCCCTATCGCTGATCTTGTGCTTTGCTCGTTTTGTTGAGTTTGTGTTTGAGCTAATTGGGCTACAAGTTTCTCCTTTACATCAAATCATTTTATTCAAACTTTTCTGATACCGTTCATGATTACTTTTAATTTCTAAAGAATCCCAAAAGTTTAAAGTGTCTTCCTGTGTGATGATGTCCATCGTGGGGATCAGTTAGTGTGCAGCTGTGTCGCTCTTTTAGTACCATCTGTGTCCACCAGGTGGAGTTTGTAGCCCTGCTAGCTACCTGTATGCTACTCGAGCCCTCATTACATAAAGGATCCCTACAGAGAGAGACCTTTATCTTAAAGTCGACCTTTTCTTCTGATCCCCGTTTGAGAACTCTCATGTAGTGTTACAAAGCTGGAAGCTCAAACTAAACGTGGGCAAAGATTCAGATCATGAGGTAAACGTATGTTGGAGTAATCCCAGGATGAGTCTGCAGAGGGCGCTACACGGCTTGTTGAACCTGAAACCTCTCACATAGACTCTCTTCTCCCAGCACTGGAGAGCAGCCCTCCCCTGGCAGCCCTGCAGCGTTCTGCCACCCTGGACAGCATCCAGACAGCTGACCAATCAGAAGAAAGTGGGCGTGTGGGGCCTTAAAGATACAGCAGCTGAGGGATAAGGGATTTTACTGACACTTTGATCGGATTGCACTCAACCAGCCAATCACAGCTAAGCTCTGATATAGGGCGAGGATTTAACCGCTGCTGTGCAACTGTCCATTGTGACATCTGATCCTGGAGGTTAAAGGGGACATATTATGAAAAATCCACTTATTCAGTGTTGTTGAACATATATTTGGGTAACCTGAGAGTCTCCTGACCCACAACATGTGAAACAAACCCATCCAGTCCTTTGTTTGTGGTCTGGCACAAGTCTTACAACACAGAGAAAAATGCTCTGTTTCAAATGTGCTCTCCTTGTGATGTCACAGTGGGATTCTGGTAAAAAAAAAAAAAATCCCCTCCCCTCCCCTGATATCTCCACCCATGGACTTTTCACATGTCCACCATTTTTATTCTCTCTACAGAGGAGTGATGTCAATGGGGAAAACTCAGGAGGGGGGGCTCATTGCATTTAAAGAGACACACACACCAAAACAGAGCGTTCTGAGAGAGCTGGTTTATACAGGGTCACAAACCTCCTCTGGTGCTTGATTCATGTTATATTTTGACCAAAGCACAGCACAGATGTTTCATTTAGACCACAGGGGACTGTTTGAAAAGGTGGAGGAGGGGGATCATAAGTCCTCTTTAAGCCTGCTGACCAGTTTTAACGATCTTTCTTTTTGTGTGTGATTACAGCTGGAGTTCTGGACAGTGTACTCAGGTATGAAGCTGTTTAATCCTCATCATGTAGTCTGAAGTCAGTCTCTACTCACCTGGTTTTATGGACTGTTGTTGACCTCGCCTTGTTTCAGATGGGAACCAGTGTCAGTCCAACATGTGTGTCCATGGAGCCTGTGTGGATATGTACCAAGACTACGCCTGCCTCTGTAACCCTGGATATGAGGGGAAATACTGCGACCAACGTGAGTCTGACGAGGACGCTTAACTTCACAGATACCTGAAGAAACATGGTACACTTACAGAGTAGAACCAAAGAAAGAGCCACATTTTTTTAAGGGAGATTTTAAAGTTAAGAGAGAGGACACCAAGGTTTCTTGTCTTCAAGATTCAAAATGGAATACATTTTTTTCTAAGAATGAAGGACCAATCCCATCAGTCGATGTCAAGCTATTTATTTACAGAAACATCTAAAGGTTATTGTCTAATTTATTGACGAAAAAATGACTCTGCTGGTGACTTCAAATGTCTTGTTTTGTCAAATCAAAGAAATTAAAGGAGCGATATGGAACTCTGACACCTAGTGTTTAAAACGGGTACTGCAGTCAGAAATTTAAAAGATTATAGAGATCTGTCTCCTCCCCCCCCCGCCAACTCCTCTCTAGAGTTGATGCTCACGCAGGTTACCATCAGACGGGCTCTGCTGATGTGAGCTCCAGGTAGTGACATCTGGAGCGTTAAATGATCTGAAACGTGCAGACTGAGTAAATATCTTCTCCTGTTGTGGTTCAGCTGTCACAGCGACTAACTGCTCCGTGGACAACGGCGGCTGTGACCACGGTTGCTTGGAGAGCGAGGATGGCCTGTCGAGGAGCTGCAGCTGTGTGAGCACATACGATCTGCACGCCAACTCCAAGAAATGTGTGCCGAAAGGTGAGAATATATAAGACTTTTGTTTATGACATGGACAAATTAACAAATCATCCATTTATAACGTTTGATCTTTGTACACAACTATAGCTAAGAAGCAGTAACTCTGACACCTAGTGTTTGAAATGGGTACTGCAGTCTAAATTCAAAAAATTGGATCTCTAGAGTGGATGCTCACGCAGGTTGCCATGAGGTGGACACTGAAGCTTCAGTGTTTAGCCAGCTCTGCATGGGTCTGTAAACCTTTCTGTGTTCTAACCTCTCTCCATTTTTCAAAAGCATCTCCAATATTGATCCTAGTTTGAGCACGTTTCTGCTCGTAGAGCTTATTAGAAACATGCAGAGGCTTTTTAGGTCGGGTACAATCACTTCTATCTGAACCACTTCTCTTGACCGCTTCCATCGCTGGTTTGGTTTGACCTGATAACTGCTCTCATATCTGGTGTCCAAAACGGCGTACTGGCTGCTGCATTGTTGTCAGAGAAGCCAGCACTTCAACATAGCATGTCTCCTTAATGTCTGACCATATAGTAAGGTCACTTTATCATTTCACTCACTACACATCTTACTGATTGGACCTTCAAAGGAGATTTGTCCATATTGATTGCATTGTTTCCTTTTCTTTCAATTAAAGAGTCGAATAGTTCAAACACCACCTCTCTCTCTCTGTTTCCCGGCAGGTCCCTCGTCCTGCGGTCGGCTCATGATCGCCAGGTCGTCATACTCCAAACCGATGGACGGCCTTCTACCCTGGATGGTGGGAGGCGAGGTCGGAAAGAAGGGGGAGAGTCCCTGGCAGGTAACTCGAGCTACAACACAACATGCTATGGTAACATATATAAAAAGTTTGACAGGACTGGGTTTGTGTGTGCAGGTGCTGATACTGAACGCTTTAGGGAAACTTCACTGCGGAGGCGTCCTGATCGATGAGAGCTGGGTCTTGACTGCCGCTCACTGCCTGAAAAACAACTTCAAATTCAGAGTCCGGCTGGGTGAGTGTCCGCTCTGCACACTGCGGAACCTCAGGTGTTAGCGAGTGTATTCATCTAAATATCACGTGACAAGTCCAGACAAACGTCTCATTTCAAGACACAAAAAGCACAAAAAGGGGGCAATGAAAGTTTATGTGTCGAGTAAATTGAATCTAAATCTCGTTAGTAGACCTACATCTCATGTCATGATACTCAACAAGTGTAACTTGTATTGAATCTGAACTGCATGGTTCCTCGCTTCCAGTTACGTGACGTGGCTGGTGCAAAGACAGTTAGGAAAGTAGCGTCCACCATTGGCCGCTGTCTTTTCTAAACAACGCATGTTTACATCACCTGACAACCTCAGAAAGACAGAGATAAACTGAGATTGTTGGGCACGTGTGACTCTTATCATATGTTTACATCCTGTGTTGTCCTCAGGCAGAGGTCTCCTGGTAGTTTCAAATGCAAAATTAAAAAGTAAAGGGGATAGAGCATTTTCCGTGAGGGCTCCATGACTCTGGAACGACCTGCCCGAGGAGATCAGGTCGGCCGAATCAATCATCTTCTTAAGACACACTTTTTCATGCGAGTCCTTTCCTGATTTTAGTGTGTAGCAGTATGAAGACTTTCTTGCCCACCAGATGGGCAGTTCCGAGTGTGTGACGTCACCCCTATCAAGGGGTAAACAAACTTGCCGTAAACAGGAAAGTTGGTATCTAACGCATTTGCTAACGATATCCTGCGTTGTGTCTTGTCAGGTGACTACGAGCGTTTTAGAGATGAAGGCACAGAGGTCACTCTGAGGGTCCTCAAGACCTTCAAACACCCAGACTACGACAGCAACACGGTGGACAATGACATCGCCCTGATGCGCCTGGAGACGCCCGCTCAATTCTCAGAGTACATCCTCCCGGTCTGTCTGCCAGGACGCGCCATGGCAGAGCGGGTGCTGCACCTCAACGGCACCCTCACTGTGGTGACCGGCTGGGGCAATGACGGCCTGGATAGCATCCATTTCAGCTCGGCTCTGAACGTCATCAAAGTCCCGCTGGTGGACCACGACATCTGTGCCCGTCAAATGACCAACAACGTCACCAATAACGTGCTCTGCGCTGGGAACCTAGGGCAGAAAACAGACGCCTGCGAGGGGGACAGTGGCGGACCCATGGTCACTCTGTACCGGGACACATGGTTCCTGATTGGCCTGGTGTCATGGGGCGAGGGCTGCGGCCAGATAGACAAGCTGGGCATCTACACCAAGGTGTCCAACTATAACGAGTGGATCCAACAAGTGAAAGACGAATGGGACAAAGCTTATCACCCCCAATAACCCCCGAGAGTCTGAACCACCTCGTCCTACAAAAATGGACCCAAAGTCTGATCTTCAGTTCATCAAACTTGTAACACTTTATAAATAAACTGATTATGTCCCGAGATGCCTCAGTTTGCTCTTTCTGTCAGTGTTAATACTCTTTACCCCATTAGCCATGTTAACATGGTATTGTCAATAACTGCACTTCCTCCAGTGTCCACTAGAGTCTGTCTCCTGTAGTGAGTCAGTCCTCATAGAGCCCCATGTTAAAATGTCTAACTTTACAGCTGCAGTTCCTTCAGTGTCCACTAGAGTCTGTCTCCTGCAGTGAGTCAGTCCCCACAGAACCCCATGTTAAAATGTCCAACTTTATAGTCACTGCATCACAAATTAAAAACATTTTGAATCTCACAAGAAATGTGATTTTACCAGTTTTTGATACATCAGTGAAAAAACAACGATGGTGAATCGTGAATGGTAAACATACCTCATATATTTATTTCAGTTTTTAATGATTAGCATACAACAGACGTTAGCACAACAGCAGTCTTAGAGTGCTGCAGCATCACGCTCAGGCCTCGTTCAGCAGCACAGGTACATTTTATCTTCACAGACAGTTTACACTTACAATGAGGTCTTGAGATGTAGTTTACATTATTGCTTTTTATTCTGTTCTAAGCACCACACAATGAAAAGGATACACCTGAGAGTCACAAATACACTAACATGCTGTGTTCTTGTATCAACATCCAGTAACTTGGATTGAATCCTTGTTACTCACAGTATCCGATAAAACTCAGAATAATAACTCAGCAGCTTTAGCATGAAGCTACCACCATGTCAAATGAGCTCACAGTAAAATAACCACTCCTCTTTTTCTTAATGTACGACATTAATGATCGTGTAGTTATAGTTAATCATTCAAATTTTATATAGTGTCTGTCACTATAATGTTAAGGACTCTGGATTAGCCTACTGATTATCTATGAAATGCTTTATTTCAACTTACTTTAAGCTACTGTGTTGACTATTTTTACTGTTAGCTAAGATAGCTTTTAGCTAGCTGTTACAATTTCTCTAAATCTAGTTGGCTATTGTGACTGTTTTGCTATTGCCTTTCACTCACTGTTTTTACTATTTCAACTAACTTTAAGTTAGCTTTCATTTTCCTGAATTTAGCTAGCTATTGTTTTTTTCAATAACTTTAAGTAAGATTGCCCCTCCCCTCAATTTTCATTTAATGATAGCTAGTTAATGCGACTGTTTTTCTTTTGATTAAGCTAGCTGTTTTCACTATTTTACTCAACTTTTAGCTAGCTATTTCAAATGTTTTACTTGCTTTAAGCTAGCTATTGTAGCTGTTTATTTGTTATTTTTAGCCAGCTTTTTCAAAAACTTTAGCCAACTTTTTGACCCTTTATGCTTTACCTTACGCTCATTATAGGGCTTAACAGTGTAGTTCTGGAAGTAATTCATTCATTTTCTACACAGTGGATTTGATTACTCTATAGTGTCATAATAAGCATCACACGTCGACCACCTGAGTGTGAAACGATGGTTTATGCTCTTGAAGAAGACACAAGTTCATGTGATATCAGCCTAAGAAACACATGGTTTATTTGCGATATCGGGAAAAAGAACTACACTACCCACAATCATAGAGTCTGTAAGCGACCTCTCTGATTGGTGGAGCTTGTTATAACCATGGCAATGTTTCAGACCCCTCAGTGTCTTATGAGAACGGGTAGTTTCGGGGATAGGCTATATAGTTAGTGAGCTAACAACAAAATAGGCTACAGTTTAAGACATTTATTGGCTTGTTAGAGTATCAAGTATATACAGAATGTTAAATAAAATATTTACTCTCAAACTAGATACTAAGTACTTTTTGAACTGAATACAACACAATTCTTTAAAACAAACATAAGACATAGGCGGACCAGAAACAGAGGACTAGATCGGCTTATTTCACATTTTCTGGGTCGGTAGACACTCGGGTCACCCAAATATACCTGCAGCAGAAACACTGTAAAAGTGGGTTTTTCATAGTATGTCCCCTGTAAGGCTTAAAGGATCCACACTTCCATCATTGTTTTTTTTTTAACTTTGTGCTTATTATGGAGTATCATAGCTACGTGAGGTTTGTTTTCAGAAGTGCTAAAATCTAACTTTGATGGTATAATGACCGAGCTTTCACACCATGTTGAAGCAGTCAGATGCTAGCTAGCAGCTACCCTCAGATTAATTGGTGCCAGTTTGGATGTTTGATTTATTCTGGATTTATGAGAGACATATTGCAAACACAATTATTGTGTTAAAGGAGCACCATGTAACTCTTACACCTAGTGTTTAAAATGGGTACTGCAGTCTAAATTCTAAACATTGTAGAGAGTTGTCTCCTCTTGCCCGCTTCCATCGCTGCAACACCTGTTGGTTTAACCTGATAACTGCTCTCATATCTGGCAAACCGAGGGGCGTCCAAAATGGCCGTTTGGGGGGGTGTCTTAAAACCGCCTACCTTCTCTGGTCCAAACAAATCCAGAGCATTCAGGAGCAGAATCTAAAGTTAGAAGGAGGACATACTGGCTGCTGCATTGTTGTCAGAGAAGCCAGCACTTCAACATAGCATGTTTCCTTAATGTCTGATATTCAAAAATATGAAAATATGAACAGTTAAAGAACTGGAATCTGAGAATACCTTTGCAGTCTTAATTTGCTGCATTATTTGTACCTGTAATTATGTTTTCTTTTCATGTCAGAACCCTTACAGGTTGTGATACATCATCTTGCATCAAGAAATACAAATATAAATAAATAATTAAATAAATTATGTCTGAATTTGGAGAATAACTCTCCTGTACGAACTTATTTGCAAAAATACATTTCTGAAATATCATAAAGACTTATTGCTGATGTTCCAGTGTGAGGAAAAAACACAAAGGTCGAACTCATCAGCACACTGACCACCATTACTTTCTATGGAAATGCCTCCCTCTGGAGGTAGACGTGTGAACTGCAACCAAAGTATTGCATGGAACTTCAACATGGAGGGTCATGAAATCGACGACGTTCAAGAACAGTTTTTGACATTACAAAGAGAAGATGTCGTTTAAAATATTGAGGCTGATGAAGGGCAGAAAACATACATCTTTCTCCAAATTAAAACTGACGATACGATGAGTTCAAGATCACATTGACTGCTTTACAGAAGGAGAGTCAATATTACCAAAATCTTAAATATAAGAATTTTGAAAGTAAGGATGATTAAGAATGAAATACCCAGATTCATTTTATTCATAATAGGCTCAAAAAGAGTTGTATTTGCTCCAGTAGGCTGCGAGGTACGTCCTCTGAAAGTTGATGTTTTTGTCCCTGTCAGGCTCAGATTGTTCCAGAGGAAGATGTTTTTTTTTAAACCACAAACAGCTGTTACATCCATCTCTACACACACACCAGACTCCATTCGTTAAAACACAGATTTAACCTCACTGAGCACAGGAGTTGCTGCTCTACCTCGGCCTTGATTTTTATATTTGTGTGACTATAACGTCTTGATTATTGCATTGAGATCTAACACCTTACTCATAAAACACACAATCACAGTTTGATGCAGCGGTAGACCAGCAACTCCCATTTCCTCAAAGGCGAAATTCATGTTACGGTGTCTTAAACCAAAACAGCTGTGACATCATCACTCTCCTCAAACACACCAGACGCCATTTATAAAAACGGTCATTTAACCGTTCAGAGCAGGAGTTGCTGCTCGACCTCGGCCTCCACAGATATCTCTTTGCGTTACTTTGATGCCTTAAAGAGCGAGTCCTGAATTCAGCACGATATTTGTGTAAGATAAATTTACCTGAATACGTTTTTTAAACCAGAAACAGGTGTTACATCGCTCTCTTCGAAGCCTCCAGACTCCGCGATAACCACGACAGGGCAGTTGCTAGTCTGCTGTTACCTTCATAGTAACAATTGACTCGGGATTCACTGAGTCAACACATCCATTTGATACTGGGTTATAATCAGATAAAATATCACGCCTGTGAAGATGATAAAAAGCCCTGACAGAGAAAGAGTCACAGTTTGTAAGTCTACATGTTTTACTAAGAGAGACATGAACCGTCATGGCGCCTTCACTTTTTCAGAAACTACTCTTTACATCTCTTTTAGTAACTAACTCACTTCAAGCAGACGTTATAGTACATCTTTTTACTCTGTATATTTACTTCAGGGCTGTCAAACGATTAATATTTTTAATCACGATTAATCGCATGTTTGAAATTACATAATTTCCCATTTAAAGAATAAAACCTGTTAGGCTTTTATTTTGAATTTTTGTACTTCCTTCTTCCCTCTCCTTTCCTGACTCTCCTCGACCTGACTGCTGCTGCATTCAGGTGCTGCTCCTCCAATGGTCCCAGTTTCCAAGTTGGGAAGTCGCTCCATCTGAGGAGCACCTGAATGCAGCATCACTCTCTCCAACCATCGCTTTTATTTTGAAATAAAGTAAGGCCCTTCCTGTAGATGGAAGGTTAGGACAGGAAGTTAAGCCCAGAAACAGAAAGTGCTTAGGGATGCCAAAGTGAGGTCAAACAGCTCAAAGGAACGGTAACAAAGGTCAATGTGTGATGTCATAAGGTCAATGTGTGATGTCATAAGGTCAATGTGTGATGTCATGAGGTCAATGTGTGATGTCATGAGGTCAATGTGTGATGTCATCAGGTCAGTGTGTGATGTCATCAGGTGGATATTACTGTCTGAGAGTTTGTTCAAGTGAAATGAGACATTCAAAGATGCAGCAGTGTTCTTCTTTTCCATCAGTGAGACTACAGGGAGACACTGAGGACCACTATCTACGGAGAGCCTGAAGGGACAAACATGAGATTAATGTGATTAACTGGTTAACGCTGACAGCCTTAGTTTAGCACCTCACTACATAAAGAAAGTACTGCACAGTGATCCCTATGATCATGTAGCTACATTAGCGTAAAGTGCGTATTTGTAAGTATTCAGAACATTTAAAGGTAACGTTGTGCTCTTATCGCTGCTTTTTAGTCTGCTTGTATTTGTCTCTTTATTTTTAAGCTCATACGTGAATAAGCTGATGTTACATTTCATCTATTTCCTATTTGCTCAAATTTGTATTGCTTGTGATTCTGAAGCTGGTGTGGCCTGCAGCAGCAGCAGGACTTTATTAACCTGCGTTTCAAACGGGATACTTGACCGTGATATGTGAAGGAAGCTGCCACGTCTGAAGCCCTGACTTTAACGTTTTTAAACCTGTGTCACAGTGAGAAGAGTTCAGAACTGAGAGAGAGCGAAGAGAGGAGGGAGACGACGTCGTTCACCTGGAGCGAGGTTTAAGACGATGACATCATCACTCGGCTGTCCGTCACTTTGCGTCTCCCCGTTTCTTCTTCAGCTCCTGCTCGTATCGCTGCAGCTGCGACATGAAGCCGGGGTTCGGGTCGATGACGTGACGAGCCGTCTTCACCTTCTGGGGGACAGAAACGGAAACAAATGTCGGGTTTTCAAACCTGATTTCATGGATGTTTGAAGCGGCCAGAGGCAGAGCACAGGTGCTGACAGGAAGTGACCAGAGGCAGAGCACAGGTGCTGACAGGAAGTGACCAGAAGCGGGGCACCACATCGACAGCTGTTCGGATCAGCATCAAAACCATCCTCATCACCAAATAGCAAACATATAAAACATGAAATATTTGATTAAAGTGAGAGTTTGAGAGTTTGTGTGGATTTTGGCGCCCCCTGTGGACAAAGAGTGTAGTACACAATACCGTTTAGAGATCTAGTAATCTGGATTAGATCGTCTTTAAAAGTCTGTACCAGGATCAGGTGGATCCAGATTAACTTTATTCAGATTCAGACTAAGAGCCCGATCACACAGAGTCGTGTCGGCTGCAGAACCAGTGTTGACCTCTGGTACGGCGTGCTCGCCGCCGCTCTTCTCTGCTACTGTGCGGCAAGTTTTTGGGTTTCCCCTCTTATTTTATTTGGCTGGTGGTCCGCATGGGCACATGACCCCCACCCCCCCCCCCCTTTCCCCAGATGCGCTCAGGCGTTTTTTGCAGCGGTTGTTTCCATGGCGACGCATTTCTGTGTGATCGGGCCCTGAGCGTTCAGCGTCCAGGTGTACTTCCTGTGTTCCCTCACCCACCTGTAACGCCTCCGTCAGCGTCAGTTTCCGGTGTTTCATCAGGTACGCGATGCAGACGGTGGCCGAGCGGCTGCGTCCGTTCTTGCAGTACACGACGCTGCGTCCTCCGCGGTTCCCCTCCTTGTGGATGGTGTCGGCGCAGCGGTCGAAGTGTGCGTACAGGTCCTCGTTGGGGTCGTCGTAGACGTGGATCTGCAGCTTCTTGACGTCGGCGGAGGGGAACGGCTGCTGCTTGGACACGTTGATGCAGAGCGTCACCGCCTCCTGCTGGAGGAGGTCGTCGCTGCAGGCCGAGCGGGCGTTGCTGATGAACAGACACTTGGTGACTTTGCAGAGCTGCAGCATCCTGCTGATCTGACCCTCACAGGCTTCCTTACTCGGGCAATGATGTTCAAGGACAACCTGCTCAGAGAGAAACACATTTTATATTAAAGGGGTAGGACTCAATAAATCCTTCACTGAATTCAGGTAAATTTTCCTCTTTGAAATAGAAAAATTACTTTATTCTGACAAAAAAACTATATGATTCATCACGAATGTATTTGTGTCGCTACGGGAAGTTTTCGATTTCATGATTACAAAAATTAGCACAGCAAGTTCCCAAACTCTGCGCGACCTTCTGATTTTATTCAACTTCTCTGCAAGTTTGACGAATCCTCTTTTTATTGTTTGTTTGAATTGTTTTTGTTTTGATGTAAGGCTATTCTTCAAACAGTTTAAACTATTATTTTTATTTTCTAACTCACTTTCTCCGCGGAGGTCATTGAAAAAAAAAAACCTCCAAACGTCACAAATATCACAACAGCTGCTTTAAAATCTGACGTTTTAGAAACAGAAGAAAAATGATCCTTTAAAGAATCCAGCTTCACTGAATTAATTCACAAACAATAACACAAATAAACATAATAAGAAATTCAACAATAATAAATACTATCAGACATCTCAGAGGCTCAGGACTCCCTGCGTTCAAATGAAGAACTCAGTGATCCTACAGAGGCAGCGGTCATTGAACGCCTCACCTTTCTACAAGGACGGCGTGACTCTCGTGCAGTTCTCTCTCTCTCTCTCTCGCTCTTAGAGGACAGGTGGTGTTCAGGTGTTTCCGGTCTCCTCGTGCTGACGGGGGACTGAAGAGGTCGGGTCTGCTCCGGTCTCCTCAGGTCTGGTGCTGGTCCTGCTCCGGGTCCTGGTCCTGGTCTGAGTCTGATCCGAACACCTCTGATCTATTTACAGCCTCTCTCGCAGCTGCTCTGCTCCGGGTCCTAAAGCCCGCCTATATTCAACGGGCAGGGAATCACGTGATCAGATTAAAGTCTTTTGATTGGATCAGATCTTAAATTCAGATTGTTTGTGATTAAACTTTAATCTTTTTATTATAAACAAATATATTCATGTGGATTTATGATTTTAAAATCCTAATTTTACGACTTTTTTCTTGTTAATTATATTTTAAAATCTATAAAATTCAGAATTTATAATTTAAAATGTAAACTAAAATGTCTTTAATTTTGACTTTTACCTTTTTAACCACTTATTTTCTCGTTAATGAGGACCCTAACAAAGATAACCATGAAATGTTTTGATCTTATTTACGACATTACACTTAAATATTCTCATTCACAATTTTAACTGCGTAAATTTAAAACTTTAATTTTATGAATTTAAAATATACGACTTCAATCTTTTTAATTTAGAACTTTAATCTTGCAAATATAAACAAATGTGTTTTTTGTTGATTAACAATTTCTTAACAATATCTTGTGAATATTTTTGTTGATTTTTTGCTGTTTTCTGAATTCATATTCATTGAGAAATTCATATTTCTCAATTAATTCAGTATTTTTTCACAAAATCTTTCCCATTATTCCAACATATTTAATCTTGTTAATTAAAAAAAAAAAAAAAAAGATTGTGTTTTTGTGCGTTAATAAAAAAGGATCCTGTTTTCTGTAAGCGTTTTACAAGATTTAAAAAAAAACATTTTAACTGAAACGTGAAAAAAAAAATGATAAAAATCTGAATCTAGACGTGAAACCGACGCCGACCTGGAAAGTCAAACATTCACCAAAGTCGTCAGAAATCGGTTAAAAAAGACAACAAAAAAAAAAAACAGATTTTCTTTACGTTTTCTTAACGTAAAAATACGTCAGTGACGACAAAATACAAAAAGCAGTGAAGGAAGTGATTTTATTGTCGGGGTTGAAAATCCGTCACACATGCAAACAGCGATGTCGAAGCCGTGTATCGTCGAGTATTTTATTAGCAAACCAGACAGAAGTAAACAGGAAGTGAACAATCGGTGTCTCTGTACAGGTCCGAGTATTCTACAGTATTTACTATAATACAGCTGGATTACAATTCATGAGTACAGCAGTCACAGGACGACAAACAGCAGCGCCGTCCCAGAAACAAATGTCTTCCTTCTGATTGGTCCGAGCTCTCTCTGACAGACGATGACGCTAACAAGAGCATGCTAAGCTAACATTCCCTCTTCATTCGTGCGTCACCTCGACGACAGAGCCAGATCGAACAGTGTGTAGGATGCAAATGTTTTAAGTCCTTTAAGAGAAAATGGATTAAATCAACCTTTAAAGACCCCCGAGTCCAGTTCACCAGAGACTCTAGTTGAGGACTTTGTTACATACTTTGTCCACATGGGGGCGCCAAAACCCACCGACACCAGAAAGCTCCTCACAGCTGCTTTAAATTAAATGCTTAACGTTTGATATTGAACAAAAGGCCAAAGATGACTTCCATAGGGCGCCGTGTCCACCTGCTGTTATTTTTTCTGAGTGCCAGCTTTAAACAAGGAGCGCTCCTTGTTTAAAGCTGGTCACATTCGATCCAATCCAACCGCTTACATGTGACCACCTTCCTTTTGAACCCCCGGGCTCTGGATTAAAGTCCAACATAAATGTTTTAGGTCAAAGAAACATAAAAAAAAAAGTTTGTTTGATATTACAGATTTTAAGGCCGGGCGCTACGTCGAGTTCCTCCTGCAGCTCCCAAACATTCAAAGAGAAACACGGAGGCGTGGGGGGAAGACTTTTGTTGGCGCACTGTTTTAGATCTGTATAGTTTGAACATTTTGTCTCCGTCAAAGCCGAGCTGAAGGTCGTCTGACTCTGAATTTAGGTGCTGCGAGCGACGGAGAGAACAGACGTTTGTTAAACTGAAGAGATTTCTGACTTCTTAACGAATTAAGATTTCTCTGCAGGAGAAAATGTCATTTTACAATCACAGGAAGTGCCGCTCTGCCTCGTTCAGAATCTGTCAACTTGTTTGTTTGTGCGATGCAGAAACGGCTTCAGATCCTGGGTGGAAGTTTAAAAACCCCCAAATCACACAAAAACAGAAAAGAAAGCAACCAATCAGGGCGGAGGAAGAGCAGCAATGCTGAGTGATGTCACAGCTGTCTCTGTAAGGATTCTTTTCTGTCATGTCAAAAAACAACCGGAGCCTCTCAGGGACAAAAACAACGACTTTGAGTGGACGCACTTTGACTCTCTGGAGGATCATGTTGCAGACGCTGCAGTATGAAGAAAGCTACAGTTGCATCCTGACGCAACTTTTTGCACCTTTTTTTAGACATTTGTCCCCGGCTAAAAAAACAAAAAGAGGTGAAATAAATCATTTCGTTTCACGAGGAAGGAACTTTTTTTTTTTCTTTTTTTACTGCAAACATGAATGAACACAAATCATTGTCCTGCAGACAATCTCACACAAAGAGGTAAAATTCACTCTGCAAAGGTCAAAGGTCAGACAAATGATAAACCTAAAAACCTCAAATTAAACTGTCGAGCTCTGCAGTTTCTCTCCTCGCCTGCAGGGGGCGCCGCTGACACACTGAATGTAGAGAAACTAATTGATGGTTTATGAAAAGTGCTTTTTGAGATCCAGAGTTCACTCGGCGCTCCGCAGGTGGAGAAGCAGATATTCTGGGCGTAGATGAAGGTGTTGATGCGTACAGAGAGGCGTGGCGCTCTCCGCAGAACGTGCACCTTTTAACAGGAAGCATGTTCACGCCGCCGGGGCGTCCAGCAAGCTCTCCTCGTCCCCCCGTTGGCAGATTTAAGACTCGGAGGATTTCTTCTATCTACAGGAATGAGTCTCCCGCATCCTGAGCTGGACGTCTTCAGGTGGGACTCGCAGGGGGGTTAAAGATCGGATCCCGTCGCCGCGGAGACGGCCTGTTTACGAAACATCATCACGCGAGGAGAACAATTTTTATCCTAAAAGGCAAAAAATAATTTCTGTCAAAGCAGCGATCAAACAAATGTAGTGAGGGTTACAGAGTGTGTACCAAAAGTGCAAAGAGTGTCAAACACACGCGGCGGCAGCGGCGGCCTCAGGAGTTTTTTTTTTTAATGATGTATCGCAGAGGACGTGCCACCTGACCCCGCCCCCTCCTGACGCCCTGCAGAGAGCTGCTGCGGGCGCTCTGAAGTCATGCATGACGACAACCAAACACCATGAAGACCGAAAGCTTGAGGATCCCTCCTGAGCCGCTGTGACCCCGGGGTGAGGCGAGGCGAGAGGAAGGGGCGGAGGGCGGGGTTTAGGGGTCAGGAGGGATCAGGAGTGGTCCATGGGTTCGAAGGCGTTGCTCTGTGCGGCGTCCTGACTCTCCATCTCCTCTGGCTCCTCCACCTTCCCATCTGTTTTCCCTCCCGCTGCAGCCGGAGCGTCGTGGGCGGTCGTTTGGCTCACGCCCGTCTTAGTCCCGCCTGTCCGCTCCTGGCTGGCCCCGCCCCCTGCGGCGGTGGTGCTCTGCTGCTCTCTGAGGTGGCGCTCCATGGAGGCCTGGATGGAGGAGACCATCTCCTGCAGCTTCTTCCTCTGCTGCTCCATCAGGCTCGGGTCCAGGCCGCGTCCGTCCTTCATCGTGACGAAGCCCGGCGCCATGCGCACCAGCTCCCGGGTGGCGTCCTCGGGGATTTCCGACAGGTCCGGGGGGCCTCGGGACACACTGGCGCTCAGGTCCACGCCGCTGCTGTGCTGACGCGTGATAGGCCGGTGCTCCGGAGGGGAGGAGCCGCCGGCGCTGCCCAGAGAGTGACCTTTACCCTGGAAGGCGGTGACGCTCTGCAGCTGCTCCTTCTTCCTGACCACGCCGCCGCTGCCCAGGCGCAGCAGGCCGTGGGAGGGGCTGCCCTCTCTGCTGCCCCGGGAGGCTGTCTCAGAGCGCAGCTGGACCACCGCCTCCTTCACCAGCTCCTCCACATCGGGGCCGACGGGGAAGTGACCGGCGGCGTCCACACAGAGCTCCAGCCGCTCCTCTGTGGCGTTGTACACAAACGTTTTCCCCGTCAGGTGAGGCAGCGTGCAGTGCTTCCCGTCCATCAGACCTGAAACACACCAGAGACTCGTGTTAGGTCATTTCAACCCGTTTCAGTTGGTGCATGTATATAAAGTGCTGAATCGAATATTGTTTTTTAAAAAACACGACTGATTTACATCTTTCTGACCACGGCAGAACACGTGTCAGTCTTGGCGACCGCCTCGTAGAGGTGGGCGATATGGGAAAAATATCATATCACGATTTTTTGGGGCAAAATCATGATCACGATTTTATCCCGATTTTTTTCATACTGATCTTTTTCCCGGGCGAGTTCGGCAGCGAGACAATTTTGTAAGTTACTGACCAGTTCAACCAAACTTATTTCCCCAGAACATCACCCAGAACATCTTTAGCAACAGAAATGTCTTTCCCTCAGTTTGATCAATATTTATGAACAATTTGAAGGTTTTCCTCACCACTTTGAAATGATGATTTAGTTATGTGTCCTCTTTTTATGTTCATCAGGAACATTTTCACACAGTGATGCATTCATTTAAAAACATGTAGACTTCCAGTTCTTGTGTTTCTGTTCTGTTTTAGCCCTGCAGAGTTCCTCCAGCTGGAGCTTCATACAGGCTCTGCAGACTTTGTTGTTTTTATGACATCATTGGACTAACTTTAGTTTAGTTTATATATAATCAAACATAATACAGAATGTGTTCATTCTGTGACACATGATCAAAGTAAGTTTTACTGACCGAAGAGTTGAATTCATAGAGGGGGCGGGACATTGTTGATTGACAGACAGGCAGTCACCATGGTTACTCACTCTCACCTGCCTGCTACACACAACCTGTAGCATCGTTTAGTGTAATCCCTATAAATTCACAACAGGTGAGCTTCAGGTGGAGAAGCTTGATAAGTAACTTTTAAAAACTGAGAGAGAGCGGAAAACACCGACAGCAACATTTGAAACACCGGGGTTATATCTCCCCTCACTGTCTGTCTGAGCTCCTCTCTGTCTGACTCTCTGCAGACTGTTAACGTCTCTCCGGCTCCTTAAACGGTTTGTTGTGTCGCTATCTGAGATGTAATCTTAACTGTGCACACTATGCAGATAAGTTAACTGTTGATCACGCCGTGGCGGTTTGGAAACATATCAGACCATTTGCATATAACCTGGATGGAGTTGTTTTTGCGGACTTTACTTTTAAGTTTCCTTTTCACCGCGGCGGAGCAGAAGGGGAAGGGAGACGCGTCTGTGTCGCAGCATAAACTGCAGCATGAGAGAATAAACACATTAGCCCGGTTATACGATCTCTCTGCTTTGGCAGATCGTCAGCACGTTAAAATCCTTCACGATCTAAGATCGTTATATCGCCCACCACTACCGCCTCGACAAGATTAGCATTTTCTTTTTCAACTTTAAGGACTTCATGAGGACCTGCAGGGAAGCCAAAGTAGCGCACAATCCCTGAGGAAGTGCAGTGTCCGTTGAAGCCTATCTCTTACCTGGTGGCCAAACGTGGTATTGCAGCATCACGTGACGCCATTTTGAAAGAGACGTCTGTAAATCAGCGGAAACATTCAACGTCCCGTTAAAATGGAACCTTATTACAAACACGGTGAAGCAGGTGAAAACAAACGTACCCATGTCTTTCTTAACGATGTTGTAGAAGACCCCGCCCTGCTGGAATAAGTGCGGCAGCTTCCTTGCGTACGACCAGACGTCCTCACCTGAAAACACAGGAGGAGAGAGAGAGAGAGAATTAACCGACCAGAGAGCAGCGACAGGAGCGCTCAAACAGGTCGACGGCTTTAGAGCAAAGATTTGACACCTCTTTTAAAAACAAAGACCACCAGTGCTCTGTTCAGACTGTCAGCGTGGCGTGCAGATGTTTAGCTGTCAGCGTGGCGTGCAGATGTTTAGCTGTCAGCGTGGCGTGCAGATGTTTAGTTGTCAGCGTGGCATGCAGATGTTTGGTTTTGAAGCAGTACAGACCGTCAGCGTGGCGTGCAGATGTTTAGTTGTCAGCGTGGCGTGCAGATGTTTAGTTTCGAAGCTGTACAGACTGTCAGCGTGGCGTGCAGATGTTTAGCTGTCAGCGTAACGTGCAGATGTTTAGCTGTCAGCGTAACGTGCAGATGTTTAGCTGTCAGCGTAACGTGCAGATGTTTAGCTGTCAGCGTGACGTGCAGATGTTTAGCTGTCAGCGTAACGTGCAGATGTTTAGCTGTCAGCGTGACGTGCAGATGTTTAGCTGTCAGCGTGGCGTGCAGATGTTTAGCTGTCAGCGTGGCGTGCAGATGTTTAGCTGTCAGCGTGACGTGCAGATGTTTAGCTGTCAGCGTGGCGTGCAGATGTTTAGCTGTCAGCGTGACGTGCAGATGTTTAGCTGTCAGCGTGACGTGCAGATGTTTAGCTGTCAGCGTGGCGTGCAGATGTTTAGCTGTCAGCGTGGCGTGCAGATGTTTAGGAGTATTGAACCGGCTTCCTGAACGTCTGTTGGCTGTTTATCTGAACTTTGACTTTATTGGCAGGTGAGACGGGGAGGGGTCGAAATGCCTGAGTCAGCACACACACACACATCAACACACACACACACATCAACACACACACACAACACACACGCTGACACAAACACACACACCACACACAACACACACACAAGCCGACACAAACACACACACACAAGCAAGCCGACACACACACACACACACACACACACAAGCCGACACACACACACACACACACACACACACACACAAGCCGACACACACACACACACACACACACACACACACACACACACACACACACACACACACACACACACACACACACACACACACACACACACACACACACACACACACACACACACACACACACACACACACACACACACACACACACAGCATCATGACTCACGAGCGTGGCCTGCGAGCAGCGAGCTGGATCAGACGCCCTGATACCTGTTGTTGTTATTCACCTGTCTGCCAAGAATGTCAAACTCAGATATGACTCGGCGCCAGTGGCCTAGTGGCTATTTTGTGCGTTTGTACAGAGGCGACCCGGGGTCAAATCCGGCCTGTGGCTTCTTTCCCTTAATTTCTCACTCTATCCACATCCTGTCTCTACAATAAAAGCCCAAAAATGATTTTTAAAGTAAAAATCAAACAGTTTTGATGTCTGCTTCGATACCATGGCAACAAAACTAGAAGTCCTAGACACCCAATAGTAATGATCCAAAACTGTAAACAAACTGCTGCTCGCTGGTTGTGACACCTCTCATACTCGATATTTAAAACAACGCGTGTTATTTTAACGACCGATAGTATTGAAGAGTTCCTACGCTTTGAGTGAACGTCGTCGTTATGGTTTCAAACGAGCATCAAGCATTTTGTGCATCAAAAAGCGATGAAAACATTTGGTGCTTAGAACTTCTAGTTTTGTTGTCGTAGTTTAAAGGACATGAAGTGACTCGTAAAGCCACGTGTGATTTAATGAGTAGGACCTCACCTCGTCCCACAGGGACGGGCAACTTAGGTCACAGCAAGGGCCACATTTATTTAAACGCTGATGTTTACATTTTTCTCTCGTGACTCTTTTTCTGTTGACATGTTTCTCTGATTAGAAAAAAAAAAAAGAATCAATAATGGACAGAATCAGTCGCTGCAGCCTCAGCGGGTCAGATAACTTCAGTTTGTCTCGGGCTTTATCTTCTCTTTACAGAACTCAACTTTGTGTGTTTGTAGAAAATGTTTGAGGAGGAAGGGGGAGAAAGGGGGAGAAGGGAGGGACACTCAGAGGGGGGACAGAAGGGGGGACAGGGGGGAGACCGCCTGCATGTCACTCTTTCATTCTTACCCATCAAGGTCGCGAGGAGACAGAGGGAGGACATCTCAAGGTCGATGCCGTCCTGAAGCTCCCGGGCGCTCATCCTGCCGGCGTCCTCGCTCTTCACAGAGTGCGAGCTGGAGGCCCGGGGTATGGAGGAGGCGGGGCTCTTGTGGTCCTCGGGGCCCCTCAGTATCTCCACGGTCACCCTGTCGCCGTGCTGCAGCGCCACCGGCTCGTTCTCCTCGCCATCCTTCGGTGGGGACAGCTCTTTGGGCGGGAAGCCGTAGCGGATGCACTGCTGCGGCGGCGGCACGCCGAACTGGTTGGCGATGCTTCCCTGCAGCTCCGAGAAGGTGGTGTGCGCCTGCAGGGTCAGCATGGCCTGCCTGCCGTCGCTGGTGGTCACGCGGATCTTCTTCTCCTTGCTGGACGACGAAGGGGACGAGGATTTGGTGGGTGTGGCGGGAGCGGACGAGGAGGAGGTTTCCGGCGAGCCGCTCGGGGAGGTGGTCCGGCCGCGCGGCGTCTGCTCCTGCTTCAGTTTGTCCGTCCGTCTCTTCTGAGAGACGAGAGCCTGCTCGCTGACGCTCTGCTGGATGCTGCGCTCAGCCCGGCTCATCGTCAGCTCCTCCTTGTGGATCGTCTTCGCTTTCTGACCCGTCAGGATGATCTTGGTGGGCGGCTGGGGGTCGGCCACCTGCGGGGTCTCCATGGCGTCGGTGAGCCGCTGGACGTGAGCCCCGTCGATGGACACCGGGTTGTACTCATCCGGGTTCTTCTTGGCTGTGTGGTGCAGGATGGTGTTGACGACTTTCTGCACCAGGATCTCGCTGCCGAACTCGCCCGGGAAGTGTTTGGTGACCAGCTTCATGGCCACGTCGTACACGTTGCTGTTGAGAGCGGCGTCGCCCTCGTACTGGAACCAGTACACGGTCTCTCTGACCACCCGACCCCCCCACTCCAGCGTGATGGGGAAGGCCTCGGGGAGGTTGTCGTACTCCTTCTCCTCCCAGTAGTGCTTAAAGCCGCAGCCGCACTTCCCGCCCTGGGAGCGGGTGTTGGTTCTGTCCCCGTCCAGGTACACCACCGACCCGTTGCCGTGGATATGGCGCACCGAGGTGCCGTGACACCAGTTGCAGGTGTTGAGGGAGCTCAGTTTGTAATCGGGCACGAGGACGTCCCTCTGGGGGTCGTAGGAGCACACCACGTTGTTGAGGGGGAAGCTGTAGTTCTTGTCGGGCCGCAGCTGGCCGTGGGTGGACTTGGCGAGGTTGTAGAGCTTCCCGCCGGGAACCAGCCACTCGGGGGGGACGTGGAGCTCGGAGAGCGCGCCGCAGATCAGGCAGCGGTGCAGCCGGTTCTCCACCACCGACTTCTTCGCCGCCTCCGTCACCTCCTCGGGCTGGATGCCGATCACGCCGGTCCGCCTGTACACGTACTGGTGCACGTCGGCCACCAGCGACGGGTGGATGCTGTGCTTCTCCATGAACACCTCCTCCATGGCGTTGACCAGCCGCATCAGGTATTTGTCTTGCAGGCTGCGGTCGCCGCCGATCACGCAGCTCCCGTCGGGCTCCAGCTTGATGTACTTCCTGATGAGCTCCTGAGGGATTCCCCACGCC